>NC_052499.1:80043032-80300551 GCF_016617805.1 Bactrocera tryoni
CAAAATAATTTTATGGCTCCTGCAAAGCTTCTGTTTAAATTCGCTCCTTTTCAGATACTCTCCTGTCATTATATTGCATTTTTTGTTTTGTTTGTAAACAACTTTCAAACTTTTAGACATCATCATCTATATTCTATCAAAATTTTACGCATAACAAACGAAACTTACCTGACAGTAGCAACATCAAATCCGACACCGCCAGGTTGAAGAGATAGAAATTCGGTGGCGGTGTGTGCATAAATGATACCGCCATACCAGTCGTATTTACGAGATTACCCAGCACATCAGCAACGAAAATGATGGCATAGAACACGGTGAGCGTAATCAACGCGGACATGGGGAGCTGCTGTTGCGGCAACTCCCAGGTCTGATTGAGTTGTGCAGTATTTGGTATTTAGCAGATCCGTCAGGTTCTCTGTTGAGATATTCAGTGTCAGTGACATATTCTGCTTGAATGCCTCGCTCTGCAGCAGCTGCTGGAGGTCGCCCAACGAGGATGAATCAAAGGCAAAGAGCGGCGAATTGGAGTAGTACGCTTGACTTACGATGATATCGTTATCGACCAGCAACATTTCGTCGGATGTTGAAGCGGTGGCAAAAGTGCTCGCAGCAATGGCAACCGTTGCCGGTTGAGGCCGCCAAAGTGCGTGGGACAACATCTTGTTTAGTTCGGTGCGATGGTGGTTAGATGGTGAAAAATTTCATTTTCTGTAGTAGGTGCGTGATGCTGGCTGTAAGAAAGTGATTATGTAAGTATGGTATGTGTGCGAATACTTTAAATTTATTTTTATATGCAAATAATGTGTCGCATTACCCAAAATGTATTTTCTATTCGAACAAAAATCAACAAAAACATCTTCGTCTTCACTGTATTATATCTTCTGAGTTTTTGCAGTTTTGCGGTATGTCAACTGCGCCGAGCAGTCAGGCGGAACAAGACAAATGAATGTGTTCGACTGTGCTCCTTTCCTTTCTTCATAAATTTACAAACATACTGAACTCGTGTATGCCGTATGTTTAGTCTACAACAAGCTAAAGTTAGAAGGTCATAAAATCTTTGCGCGGAAACTCACACATAAATACATAAGAATTGCCGAATGTAGCCGAACCTCAAATAAGTTTAAATTGCTGTATTTCGAATAAAATTTTAAACATTTATAAACAGAGGAAGGTGGAAGAAGCGAGAAATAAACAGACTAACTTTAACTTCATCGCTAACGGTTACTCTAAATCTAACATAACTCTAACTGAATCTGACTCCAGCCTTAATACTGACTCTAACTCTAACTCCAACTGTAACTGTAACTGTAACTGTAACTGTAACTGTAACTCTAACTCTAACTTTAACTCTAACTCTAACCCTAACTCTAACTCTAACTCTATCTCTATCTCTATCTCTAACTCTAACTCTAACTCTAAGTCAAAGTCTAAGTCTAACTCTAGCTTTAGATCCAACTCTAACTCTAATTCTAACTCGAACTCTTACTCTAACTCTAATTCTAACTCTAACTCTAACTCTAACTCTATCTCTAACTCTGACTCTGACTCTGACTCTAACTCTAACTCTAACCTTAATTCTAATTCTAACTCTAACTCTAACTCTAAGTCTAAGTCAAAGTCTAAGTCTAACTCTAACTTTAGCTCCAACTCTAACTCTAATTCTAACTCCAACTCTAACTCTAAATCCAACTCTAACTCTAACTCTAAATCTAACTCTAACTCTAAGTCTAAGTCTAACTCTAAATCTAACTCTAACTTTAACTCTGACTATAACCCTAACTCTATGTTTACGCTTCTTTTTTACACAGTTTTATACTACACGGGTTAGTTCAACCCGTTATACATACATTGCATACATATATGTATATAGTTTATGTATATATTTGAGCCCAAGGCTATAAGGTTACACATGCGTAATTAAAAAAAACCAAATTAAACTTTCCGACATTCTAAATTAACACACTTTTTATACTCGTTTTTCCTAGCTGATAATATAGACATAGTACATATGTAACACACACACATACTCAAATTTCACTTTAGAGCTTTCCTATCACGTTCTTTTCTCTGAAGATTAACGACTTTTCCTTTCTATGTATGTCTCCCTTTCTGTCTCTGCGAAAGTGTGAGTTTAATTTCATGCGAAAATTCTTGAACGATTTTCGTTGTCAGCAAAATGAATAAACTCTGAAATCTTCTACCACTCAAAGTATTTGTGCGTGGGTGCTCAGTTATGGCTGCGAAAATGCCTTTCTCCTTCGCCTACTTGTTCGCCTACACTTCTAGCTGGGTTCGTGCTTCTTCGTGACATTCAAGTCCCAACACCTAAGGCTAATTGAAATGGTTTGCCACAGTGCGCTGCTTTTTCAGAACTAGGCGATTTCGCTTTATTGCTTGGAATTTTCGGTCTTACCGTACTTTAGAATTTTGCTGGCGCAACAGCCGAAATGAGCAGGGATTATATGAGAAGCCTATTAATTTTACGCCACTTTAAGCAAAGTGATACAGGTAAACCGTCCATAGCTCACATGTAGCTTAGTCGACTAAGCGTCAGTTAAGCCGCTAAAGTCAAAGAGTTCAAACTGCGGTTTAGTCGCTAAAATAAATGAGTTAGTCACACGGAGTGTCCGCAGTTGAACTTTCACGTCGCCACTCAACAAATTTTCTTAATTTTATTACATTGCGGATTTAAACTTTCTGCTCATTTTCTCTCTCTTTAGCTCCTAACTTGGTCATCAACACAAATGAATAGTTAGCGGAAATTTTGTTTGAGTCGAAAACTTTCTGCGCTAATGTTAATTATTAAAATTTATCTGTTACTTTACATGGCAAAAAAGTTTTGCTTTTAACGGCGTATTTCACACCTAACTGTACTTAAGGATAATTGCTATACACGATTTAAAAAAATGCTGATTTTGGCCTAAGTTAGATTTTACTTCTGAAAAAATTCAACTCCCATCACCCATCTTGAGACCCAGCATTCATTATTGATAGTACTATTCTACCTAATAGACCACGTCCAACCTGCAGTGAAGAAAATATGGTAGATGTTGCTGAGATTGTACAAGAAGGCCGTGTAGAGTCGATTCGGCGGCGTTCGGAGCAACACGGACTGACGTTAGGAACAACTTGACGATCTTACCTCGAGATCTTTAATTGAAATCGTACAAAATATAGCAAGAACTGAAGCCGCGCGACCTTGAAAATCTCCAAAAAGAAGCTCTCGATCCAAATTGCATTCAGCGATTAGGCGCATTTCTGGCTCAGTGGCCATGTAAACCAAGCAAACTTGCCACATTTGGGATGAGAGCAACCTGAAGAGTTTCAAGAGCTGCCATTTCATCCATAAAAAAACGGTTTTGTATGATTTATAGTCCGGTGAAATCATTCCAATGATAGCCATCTATTTTATGCCTGGAATTGAAGCCCGTGATCTTGAAGACATTTTGTTTTAACAAGACGGCGTCTTTCCTACACGACGCATCAATCAATAGATTTATTGAGAGAACACTTCGATGAGCAGATAATTTCACGTTTTATTCCTGTTGATTCATCGAGTGATATTACACTGTTACACTTTTTTCTGTGAAGATATGTAAAGTCTTAAGTCTATGCAGAAAACCCCGCTTCGATTCAGGCTTTGAGCAAAACATCACGCGTGCCATTCGCCATTCGAAATGCTCGAACGAGTCTTCGAAAATTGGACTCAACTGATAGCCCATCTGAGAAACTTTTTAATTTGACGACATATCTTCACGAAATTTGGTATGGATCATCCTCTAAAGCAACATATGTAGGTACTCTCTAAAGAAATTTTTCACATCAGATCTTTATAGCATATACGAGTATGCAGCTGTCATACAAACGGAGCGATGGTAATCAAATGCTTCTAAGGATAATTTTGTATTTGTGAAGGGTATTCTTACGTCGGTGACAAAGTTAACTTTTTTCTTGTTTTATTTGATTTAAGATTTTTTTTTAAGTTTTGAACGTGATTTAGAATAAATTAAAAAGAAACAAAGATTGAATGATCATTTGCTTGCGCATATCCGGAGAATTGCCAATTTAGTTGGTAAACAATGTTATAGCCATTGAAAGATAGAAATAATGGCGCATGTGTGCCTGCAATTGTGTTTATGTTTATTTAAGCGCGGGTGCAAGGACATATCAATGAACTTTTGTTTATTTTCCACGTGATATATATGTATTTCAATATACATTTATTTATGCATATTTTTCTGTTTGTTTTTTCCATTCAGCTCGCGGCTGAGTTTTATGAGACTAGTTGTGACCAGAAATGGCCAGACAAAAGCAATAAATTGAAGAGAGCGGCTCGTGTTGTAAGTATAAATCACATAACCGTTATTTGGAAGACTGAGTGCAACGATTTGATGGGATGGATACAGTATGGGACATATAAAAAATACATACATACCGCACTAAAGTATAGAAACATATTTTTTGCTGAGAATTACATTTTAATCAAATGGACTGATGCAATTCGCTGTATTTATAGCCTCGTGACAATGTGGAAACCCATTTCCAAGAATACTAAGTTCATAGAAATGACAATCAGTGCAGCAAAACGGAGATTATGGCAATAGAATGTCATTGCTTATCGACAGTCTATTTTCTGCTGCGAAGTTTTATTGCGCCTTAGTAGACAACTCACGCAGAAGACGTAGAAAGTCGCATATATAACTACAGTAGTGCGGCTGGTGGTCTTTTCTTTATACCTATATTATATATGGATACATTATTAAATGCAACAAGTCATTGCCAATGCCACGCGAAGCACAAGTTCCATATTCAATGTCAACATTTCAGCAACATTGCACAAATGTCTGAGGGTGGAGTGTATAAAGCTATCTACTACAGATATACATATATATATATAAATCGTGCTTCAAGTTGTTACTAAAAAAGTTTGAACTTTAAGTTTAATATACATAAGTAGATTGCGTATCCTTTGGAGTGTTCGCTTTCCTACGACGCTTATAGTTGAGTTTATATATAGAAGCGCTGATCTATATCCATGCATATTGTATTTTGCACAGAGCTTTCTCATATCCAAATATTCGTGAGTGATGTGATATGATGAATATGTTAAGTTGATATCTTTAGAGTGTCTGATATCTCGAACAATTTCATTTTACGGTCATTCAAATCTATTTTGTGGACTTTTTTGATATTTTGGCCACCCAAAATGCGTTCGGGGCTCATTCTCTTTAGCATACCAATACTTGATGGTTGACTTTTCCTTCAAGGTGACCATTTAACTTTGCTGAAATTTGTTTTAGTCACACAATAACAACAGTATTAACATATTATATACATGGGTTCTAAATTTACTATATTTTTTTTTGATAAGTACGTGACAGCCAAGTTGTATTACTCCAAGTACTCTGCAAGTGCCTACATACGAGTACATAATAGGCAGAGACACTTTATCTAGCCTTGTTTATAACCACAGCTAGAGTTGAAATATTACG
This sequence comes from Bactrocera tryoni, assembly GCF_016617805.1. Taxonomy (NCBI): domain Eukaryota; kingdom Metazoa; phylum Arthropoda; class Insecta; order Diptera; family Tephritidae; genus Bactrocera; species Bactrocera tryoni. Next base: position 80,048,525 of record NC_052499.1, read on the forward strand.
TGTATTTATGGAACTCCTACCAATATAATTCAGTGCTTTTACCCAAAAGTACGTTTTGCATACTGAATAATAGAAGGTTTATCCTAGCTTTTCTCAGCTTAAATACTTAAGGTATGCTGTTACTGGGTAAACCTGAGAAATATCTTGAATAACACAAGAACTTGCCACCCGCACTCAAAAGGCATTAAGAGCATGCAAAATAATTGGGGATGAAAATACCAAACTACGTACTTGTTGATGAAATAGTCTAGAGTTTTTGAAAAATTCATAATTTCATTAAGCCAAAAGACACAAGTTTGCAGTATTTTAAGCAAAAAATGAAATGAAATGACGATTTTTGTTGAATGCACGAAGGTTTTTAAGTAAAGAAAAGCAAATTTTTCGCGGCCACACTGTTATTTGTATGAGTTATGGAGTAAAAATCAACTCTGGTTGACACCTAAAGGCACCTGGTATTATTTGTATCAACAACACACTCGATTTATCTCTAACATTTCATCCATATATACTACATAGCGCTTCTCAAAAGGCACAAACAGGTTTCTCCAATTATTTCGCAATATTTTATTAGCAGAAATTTCTGACTGTTTGCTGTTAGTTTTGCATCAATCTTCTGTACTAAATACTAGCATGTGTTTGGAAAAAATAACTTTTACAAAAACACATATATCATATATGTGTATCAGTCCCTACACATGTGTAAGACAAATATTAGTTAATTGCAAATCATTAGTAGGTGCACGTGCTCACTAATTTCTCACCAACTTCGCTGATTTATCGTTTTAATCGCAGAAAGTTAACGGATGCAAGCACATATTAGCAGCTAATCAGCAATAAAAACAACTTAACAAATACATATTGAAAGAACTTTAGTGAAATGTGGAGACTACACTGAAGTGGCTTCCATGGAAGAGAAAAACATGAATAAATTACCTGTTTCAACTAAATATTGCATTTGTGTATAATAAATTCTTTAAAAGAGCGTAATAAAATTCTATTGGTGATTGGTTAGATACCGAAACCGATAGATCCGCATGCCAGTATAACTAATTAGTTTATTTTTAGATTACACTTAAGTCTCTGAAATATTTTCTAATAAATGCGCTATTTTATATATGTGTACTAATGTACATATATACATATGTACATATGTTGATATGTGATTTGGTTTGTAGCTGGTGTTTATGTGATAATTTATGTCGCTCGTGACATCTGTTTCATCGATATCAAATGTGTCGATTGATGGTAATGGGATTGGACAGTTATATGGGTTTATTTATATTTTTCCCACTTTGTGTATATATGAGAGTACATGTATGTTTGCAATTACATATATAACCATTCGCTTAGTTTTCCACAGCAGGATATCGCGACCACACGAGTTTAATTCTAATTACTTATTGAAATTAAAAATAATTAGACACATTGGTCACATTCTAATTCATATATACGAAATATTCAAAAAAAAAAAAAAAATTAAGAAATATGAAAACATAAATAATTTGAACACTTGAAATCGTTTGTTCAGTTCCTAGGCGAGTTTGTCTTACTATTCCTTTTAGTTAATTTTTATTATTAAAGTATATTTTATCCCAAATGTGTTCCCATTATTTGACAAACGCGTGAAAGATAAACATATTGTTATCATATGAAATGAGTATGATATAAAAAATATTGACAAAAATACAGACACAAACCATAAATCATGGAGAACCACAAAAAAAAAAAACTTTCCCGTGGCCTTGTTAGAAGACGTGCAGATAATTAACTGGTAGCTGTTACTAACAGCTGGTCGACGAGTTGATTAACAGATATATATTCACAGCTTGTACATTATATAGGGTGATTACTTTAGACATGTGGTTTAAAATAGAAATAAAACGCAGATACCAGTTTAATGTTATAGCCAAAAATTTAGCTTGTTTCTAATGTCATTTTGTTGCCATTTTATTTTATTTTCAGAATTTCTTTGCTAATGGTGTCTGTTTGTAATAATATAAAATTCTAATTTAATTAATTATATGACATAAAATTGATAGACTGTATTTTACCCTAGGAAACCCTCGTAAATCCTTAGGGCAAGTGACTGACAAGTGGTCTGGTTGGCTCCAATATATTTCAGCCGAGAAGTCCAATTTTTGACGAAAATTCTCTTTCAATGCGTTAATCGTCTCGGACTGTTCTGCGTAGACAAGCGACTTCACATAAACGCAACAAAAAGTAGTACAGTGGTGTTAAATCGCACCATCTTGAAGGCCACAGCAGATAATGCGCCCTTCAAAAGTTTGCTTCAATAAATTAATTTTTTCGTTGGCTGTATGTCACATAATGCCGTCTTGTTAGAGCCAAGACTGTATCCATTGACTGTATCATTATAGCAGTCTTCATTTTTTTTAGAAAATATGAACCCATGAAACCCTCTGCCCATAAAGCACACCAAACAGTGACTTTATCAAAAAAGTAATGGCATCTCAATAACGACTTATCATCTCTCCAAATGTTTAACATTTAAGCAAAACTGAGTATCATCGTTGAAAAATAATTTCGAAAAATGCATCGCGAGAACACAACCAATATTTTGGTAATTAATTTGCATGAAATTGTAATGAAATCCGAAACCAAATTAAGAATAAATCAAGTAAGAGCTGTCAAAGGAATAAACTTTGCTATATGGTGCTGAGTTTCATTAAAACAGAAAAAGCAAGGACACAATCACAAATCATTTGGAGCGAAGTCAGCTGGATCTTCAAAAATCGTGGTAATAGTTATATGGGGCTACGTCTAGTTTTCGCCCAATATTTAAGACACAAATATATACCGTTATGAATAAAACATTTTCTGTAATTTTCATTGAGATAACTCAAATATTGGCCGATATATCCAGCATAAAGTCATCTGGAAGTTCCGAAATCTTTATATTAGGTATACGGGGGCTCAAAGAAGTATTGCCCCGATTCAACCAATTTTTGATACACAGAGATACTATTGTCAGGAAAGAATTAGCTCTGAATTTCAATTGTATATCTCACACATTGACCGATATTTTCGGTCAGAAGTCAACTATAGGTACCGGAGTCCACATATTCGGTACCTACGGCTTGAACAGTTCTGGTTGAATTTGTACAACTTTTGAAGATAAAGTGGCACACTTTATAGGAATTATTACTGCAAAATTGTATGCCGTTATAATAATCGTTTTCTGATTTATGTACTGGTAAGTGAAATAATCAACTTACAAATCTAATATTGTATATTTCGCAAATTAAATAAATCGAAATGTGTCATAGTATTTTCATTGCGTAATGAAATGTTTCGAATTCAGTTATTTGTTTTAATGCACAATTTACATATTATTATAACTAAATTTTATTATTTATTTTATATCGCAAATAATACCTTATGCATTTGTAAACAAACCAAATCCCATGACGCTGGTTACGTATACGCACTGGAGCACACCATTTGCTACGATATAAATAGAAATGTGCGTGTATCTACTATACAGTCGAATTTAATTAGACCAATTTTTGAAAATAATAATATTAAATGAGGCATAAACATAAATTTGACGCTCACTTGCACACCAGCGTCATTCATGAGCAACTAACCAAGGATAGGTGTACGGGCGCTCAAATGCACGCAGGAGCCAATGTAATGAAATATGCAAATATAATTTGGTACTTTAGTGGGAGATCGTAAATAGCATTGCGGTTTATAATCACCATGTAGCTACGCGTGAACCAATTTACGCCACGACAAGTTTACAAATGCCGCGCAGATATAATAAGTTTAACGGAATACAATCACTATTAAATTGGTGGTCAATCGTGACCGCACGGAACACTGGACACATATGTGGCATCAAATCAAATAGTGCTAAAACCCACACATCACAGATATTGTGCAGAAGTTTGTATATATGTATGTGTACCTTCTCGCAGTGTGAGTGAATGTGTGGCTTATTGGAAACTAAATTCGCAAGCACCGAGCCAGGCTAACACGTGACAGCATTAGTATTCAACCGCACACGCTTGTAACCGTCCGAATTATTAGCACACTGCAGCGACACCAACAACAACAACAGCTAGCATAATATGTTCGGTGGCAGTTGCCTCAAAATTTAGAGAACACATTGGTGTTTTGGCACTTAGAGACTACGCATCTATAAAACATTACGGTGGCTATATTCGTATGTGTGTACATATATGTCTGTATATTAAATAATACTGCATCAACAGCAATGCCGTTAGAATCAATACATAATGTATAGAATTGCATTTCTCACATTCCTGGAATTGCTTTTGCATTGTTTTAACGCTGACATTCATGCCGAGATTTCTGCATATTCCGATACATTTGCGTGTAATTATGGAGAAAAACTCAATGGCAATACAAAATATGATAACATAGTTTATATAGAAGGTGCTTTCCAAACTCGGTTTTTGAATCTAGCGCCCCCTGGTGGCGCCGTCTATATGCCGACTAGTGCGTTCGAATCTGCTATCTTTATCGATTGTCCAGTGAGAATTTCATGACATTTCATATATTGGATGTGAAGTTATTGCGTTTTAAGTGTCAGTATGTTAGTGTTATCGGTGCGAAAATGAGCTTCGAACAAAGAGCCAACATTAAATTTTGTTTTAAAATTGGAAAAACCTTCACCGAAACGTTTCAATTGATGAAACAAGTCTATGGCGATGATTGCCTATCCAGTAGCAGAGTGAACGAGTGATTTCAACGTTTTCAAAGTGTTCGTGAAAACATAAATGACGATCAACATGTGGGCCAACCAAAATCCGTGGTCACCGGAAATTCCATCGAAACTGTGCGTGAATTCATCTAAAATCAGCCGAAATCAGCATTAAAATTCATGGAAATGGAATTGAACATCTCCAGAACATCGATTTATCGCATTTTGACTTATGAAAGTTGTGTGCACGGTTTGTTCAGCACAAATTGACTGACGACCAAACATTGCTCAGAATCCAACATTCGAAGGACATCTTGTGACCGATTATTTTACCAAAATCCCATTTTAACCATTAACCACTTCCCGTATTCACTTGGTATGATACCGTGCGACTTCTTTCTTTTCGGAAAAATGCATTTGTCCATGAAAGGAAAGCGTTATGCAGACATAGAGGCTATTCAAAAGGCTTGCACCGGCATACTGGCGACCATACCGGCCAACGAGCTAAAACACTCGTTCGACATGCTTTTGGACCGTGCAGAAAGCTGCATTGAAGCAGAAGAAGACTATTTTTAATAAAATAAATTGATTTTGCCGATAAAACCATTTGTTATGTTTTTTGTTTTTAAAGTCCTATTTACTTTGGAACGCACCTTGTATAATAATATAATAGCAGTAATAGCCGGATGAATATGTATATGTGCGTACACATATTAAGGTGATTGATAATTAGAAGTCATGTTTTCTGAAATTGTAATACACATTGACTAAATGTAGCTCTAAAGTGGGTATTCTAGTCTAGAAATTAAAAAAAAAACATGCATGATTCCATAGTTTAGATATTCAAAAATATCTCGCTAGAAGTATTTTTCAAAATTATGTCCGAAGTTATATCCGTGTTACGGTCGTGACAACTGGGCCAGTTTACTGGACGACGAAACTTTAAATGCGTTTTTTTCGAAATGTCTTCTTTTCGAGGTGGTTCACATTATACCTCAAGTTCTATTTATTCCCTTAAATTTGACAAAAATCTTTATATACATCTATCTAAATCACCTGCCTGTGCAACATTTTAATTTGAAGTATAACTCGAAAAGGTCAAAATAATTGTTTTCAAGTCGACACCCTTTTGTGAATTTTGGCAAAGATCTAAGCGGTTTGTACTTCGATGATTCTTTATCTTTTAATTTTTTTATTTTTTTTTTTTTTAATTCTCTAAATGTCAGTGAAAATCCTATAAAAAATAATCATTAAAAAAGTTTTTCATTTTATTTTATTTTTATTTTATTAAAATTTTTTATTTTATTTTATTTTTTTATATGTTTTGAATGTCGTAAAACTCCCATATGGTTATTAACAATGTTTTCCATTTTTGTATTTTAGTTTGAGAATGCCTGAAAATTAGGCCTTCTGACCAGAATACGCCCTTAGCTTACTTCATATGTCATAAAAACTCATTAAACGACTCTTGTCTTGTAGAACATACCTCAAAGTTGCACAAAATGTGCTTTAAATTGCTTAAGCATACACTTTGCTAACACATATACACACACATTCATACATAAACACTATTTTGCACTCAGCGTTTGCCCTTCAAGTTTACTTTAACACTTAGCATACATATTTTTATTTCATCTGTACTCTATCTGCACACCCATTACAAAGCATTACAAATACCACTAAAAGCTCCCTTCATTCTCTACATAAACATGCATGAAATTGCAATTTTCTGCTGCGTCGGCACCAAACTACAGGAATGGCCGGTCGAAGAGCTTAAGCTACTAATATGGGTGTTGGCTTTATTATAAGCCTTGTTGATCACAACATTCAAGTGCATTGTCGTAAGCTCGAGTAAGTAGAGGGGTACATGAATTGTTAGAAATACTAAACTGCGCCATTTTGATTTTTTTATTGAGTATGTTATGGACTACAAAGAAAAAAAAGTCAAGCAGTTCTGTACATGATTTTTACTTGAAAATTAAATGTTCATCTCAGCAGATGCGTATTAATTCAAATAAGCTATTAAAAGTACAAACACACATCTAAATGGCCAGTCATTGCTTATATGTAGCAGAAGTATGCAAGTATCAATGCAGTTTCAATTTAATTGCTTTATTGTATACCTTTACAAGGCAATTTGTTAGAGTTTCACATAATCATACTCTGATTTATTTAAATACGTAGGCAACATAATTCAGTGATGTCTGGCAGGAAAAACAAAAATATATATGCATTATGTGAACAAAACAGACATGTGTGTGCGATTGTGTGAGTGTGTTTTTCAAAAAAAGATGCTAATTTGATGTTTAGGCCAATAATATAAAATTTTATTGACATCACTTATTAATGATTATATGTACACTTTATCTCATAACGCATACTTAAGCGAATATTGATACAAACAAAACATAAATATTTATGTAAGTACAAAGGCTATAAACAAGTGTGAACGGCGGAAAGCGAAATACATCTCATAAATTTCACTTTTGTTCCTTTCGTGGATTCCACGACCTGTGTTCACTATTGCTGAAAATTTTTCAATTGTTTGTGTTTAGAAGAGGAATTATATTATTCTAGCACACATACTCAATATAAATAAAATACTTGAAATGTAAATATTTGTGATATTTACATCCTCTGCATATTTGAACACTGATTCTTTTCTTTTGCAGCGGTTTCTTTGTGTTGCTTTGATTGGACGACAAACATTTAAACAAGAATATGTACAACTATAGCAATAATATTCTAATCAAAAATTATACCTTGAGCAGGGTATACTAGTATAACGTTGGCCGTGAATGTTGTTACAGCTAACAGGAAACGTCGGAGACCTTATAAAATAAGTATGTAAATGATCAGTAAGATAAGCTGAGTCCATTGAAAACCTGTTTATTTGTCTGCACTAAATTTTGCAACCTAAAGAAATTGTTCAGATCGGTTTACTATCGCATATACGAGTAGCTGCCATACAAACTGACATGCCAAAATCAATTACTTGGAAGAAGCCTCGAACCTGTGAAAGGTATTAGAGCTGCGGCGCAGTTTACTTCAAAGTTCAAACATTTAGCAACTTTTTTTTAACAAACTACGATGACTACTAACAAAAATTTCCAAGTGCAGGAAAAATCATATAATCATGATGAAAAATCCCCTAATGACACATAAGTTGGTTAGAGAACATCTTGGTAGTATATATACTTAATGGCAGTGCGGTCTAGTGATGATTTCTTATATAGATATGTATATGTACTACTATGAGCACAGGATAGTAAGGCTTTGATCATAATTTTAAAATTCTAAATTTATTCTTCAAAATCTACGTCGTGCCCCTCAAAGTTATCCTCTTTGACCCTACGAAACTTGTACCAGCGTTGTTTCCAAACTTCGAAACAGTTGTTACAATCAATTTTTGGAAGAGCTAAGTCAGGCGAATATGGTGGCAGCGGCACGATATGGGTTGAAAATTTGACAAAAAACTCTTCTGCTTACGAATAGCTTGGTGCAAACGACGCATAATACTCAAATAACATACCTTGTTGACAGTTTGGCCGTTTGGAAGGAATTCGGAGTGCATCACACCTCGATAATCGAATAAAATTGTAAACATAACTGATTTTTTATCTGTTTTGACGTGATTTTTCGGCTTCGGTTCATTTTTGCCATGATATTTTTTTGGCCGAATCGTCTGTCTGTACGTCCAGGTCGTAAGCATAGATTTAAGCTTCATCGCCAGTAATAATATGTTTCATGATTTAATTTAGTGATTTCGAAACCAATCGAGCTTTTACTTTTCCTAGGACCAGATGATCTTTCAAAATGCTTTTACTGATTCTTTCGATATTTCAACGATGCCACTAAGAATTCTCTCTGTTAGTCGTCGATCCGCAAGCAACTATTCCTTTACTTTATTGATGTGTTGATCATCACTTGATGTTTATCGTTAACGCGTTCTCGACCTTTTTTGAATAATTTGTAGCAATCAAAAACACTTTCTCGGGGCAAACAGTTATTGCTGAAGGCCTTTTCCTACATTATTTCGGCACACAAAATTTAATGGAACTTCTTTTTTCAAATAATTTCACTTATCGTAAAAATCGCTAATAATTATTTTGATGTGACATTTGACACTGATGTCACTGACAGTCATACCAACCTAGAAAACAAATATTGCGACGAATGGGTTTTCGCGAAAAATAAAAAATAAAAAGTCTTACCAATTTTTGCCCACAAAATTCACAATGACCAAATGACAAAAAATTAAAAGCAGAGAAACACTTTAAAGTACTCTTTATTTTCAGCAACTCATTAAGTACATTGACTTAAACCAAAGGTATTTTTTATCAAAACAATTGCTTTTTATAGATTTCTTCTTAAGAACTTGCGGTTTTCGAAGAATAACACACAAATATTTTAATCTCAAAAAATAATCTGCTCGAACTTGTCTGTAAGTACTTTCAGGTTCACAAATGAGAAATTATTTCCAGCTGCTTTCATTTGTTGTGGATGCGTCAATTTCAGTCGAAGTGAAGTGAACTAATTAATCTGCGCCGACAGAGTGACACACGCAAGCCGGGGGATTTTAGAGATTTGTACTTGCGCATGTTTACACATTTTTTAATATTTTTTTTTGCTCGTTTTTTTCAAATTGTATCAATGGCCTTTAAGCATTTGTTAATTTTAATTGCTTCTACTTGCTGAGTGTTGTGTGAACTCGTATTTTTAATATTTATTTTCCCTTTGTTTGCAGATTTTAGATAGCGCATAATTTGTTAAGCATTCAAATGAGGCATTGCACCTACAAGGTGTTCCCAAAAATCCCGATCAACCATTAGACGCAATACAAGGTTTTGAATGATCAATCAGCGCATATTGTCTTTTACGTCATTTGTAGGAATAATTTTCAGCAGCAAGGTTTCTAATGTTTGAATGGCTGCGATGTCGTCATAAAATGTTCCTTTTATTTCATGCTGATTTCGTGTTTTTGAAATAGAAAATAGTCACATGGTGATACATCAGGTGAATGCAGGTGACGTTGTTGAGAGAAATCGATTTTTCAGCAATAACTTTTTAAATTTCGTGGTCTTAATTTAATTCATGAGGAACAACACTTGCACAAACTGCTCTTCTATCCAAATCTTCAGTAAAAATGTTAAAAATACAATTTTTACTCGTTTTACGCCCTTAACCGACATTCTCGCAGTAAAAATTGCATCCATTCGAACAATTTCAGGGACTTTTTTTAACAACCTGGCCTTTAGTCATCATTTAAATTTAGAGGACCATTTTTAATAAATGCAAACCACCTTTATACTTGAGCACGCCTCATAACACATCTCCAAAAACTTTTTTTCATCAAACGTCCTTGTTTTCTGAATTGAGTAAGTTTCATTATTTAAGAAAAGTAAAAACATTTTGTTGAAAATATTTAGACTCGCATGACTAGCCAACAGAGGGTGAAAAGCATGTATGGTTCCACAAATAGCACCACACATTCCCAAAAAGCTTCCTTAAATAATTTCATCAACACATTCGCAAGTACATATGCTTCACTTTCATTCATTTATCTTTCTTTCTCGTTTGCTCTGATGCGTACATGTCACGGTGAATGATTTCGCTTTTTTTCTTTCACCATTTATTCACTTCCCCTGCCACTTGCTGTACCATATTAACGACTCTATAACCGCCCATTTATGCGCTTCTCTCCATTGTAGTGTTTGTTCTTATTATTGTTATGATTATATCAAAGATCCGCAAATTAAGTAAGTGTTTAAAGCCAGCTTACGGTACTTTATTAGCAACAATCTACAATCCGAGTTGACACTTAGGTGACAGTTAGGTGGCGAATGCTTTTATTTTTAGAAGTTATTTACTTTTGTTCTTTGTAGAAATTTGAGCAAGGCCTCTTCGCTACTTGCTTTGAGTAGGAAGCTCAGCAATTTCAAGGTTTTGCGTAATTTAGTATCCTCATTTTTTAATAAAATTTTCTTTGTGTCATGGAGACTTGACAAAATTGCTTTAAAGTTCATTTGGGTAAACTTTTAGACAGGTGTACTCGTCAAAAGAGACGAGGAAAGAATGTTGAAAAGATATAAATTCTTGAAATTAAAAACAAATTCCCTTGGTTGTCTTTTGACAGGACCCACTTTGTTTTCCTTTTTATAATTTTGTTATTTGTTCTGAGAATTTTAAAATTAATTTTACTAGAGACATCCAGTGCTGTAAATTGAAATAGTGTCTGAGCCAGAAATTGTGGAATCACTTCGTGGAGGTAGTGCTTATGAAACTCTGTTGTAGTTACGGATATTATCGCTTAATAAATACAAATTTATTAGTAAGGAACGTAAATAATCTAACAACTACATAATTAAATTCTGAGTTTCTTAAGCAACGATCATAGTTTCGTATCCTTATCCGCTAACAATATAAACGCTTCTGCTCTCCATTTATTTTATTTTATTTCATATTTATATTTGTGTAGGTGCTTTCACCACATTCTTTATCTGCGGTACACGATTCTAAAATATGTTAATATATATGTATATGGGCGGGTACATTTGTTGCACTTTATGCTATAAATTGCTACAAACTTTGTCAATAACCCGTTAAGTGCTATTTGCATATATGAACAAGTGTGAACAAGAACCGATTTACGTCGAAATACACAAGCTTTTGCCATACTTTTTGGTAATAAATTGCAGGAAGAATAATTTACACATTTTAACATTTCCAAGTTATTGTGGTTTAGATAAGATTGAATAATTTTTAAATGTGTGCAATTTATCATTTGGGACCAGTTCAGCAGACTATAATAAAATAAACCTACTCTGTTAGGTTTTATTAGTACTTAGTATACATCAGAAGTCAATTTTAACTTTTTGCATCCTTAAGTAAATGAAATTACTATGTTTTACACAATTCCCTAAAGGTAATGAAAATGAAGCTTTGGGAACTGACAAGCATTAAAATTAATTCACTTTATGGTGTTATTATATAAAAATCGACTTTTTACAGACAGTGATATATAAAGTATATATGTAGCAAAGTGCATAAAGCTTACTGTATATTAGAGGTATTTTTTGTGTTAACTTTTGCCTTTAAAGCTTCATTAGTTCTGGAGGTATTTGTCATAATTAGTGCAGTCAAAAGAAAATATTTCAAATTAGAAATTGTATGGCAAGCATAATTCTCACTGCAAACCATTTATATACAGCTTAAGTAAAGCTTCAAGATGAATGCCCACGCAATTCGCAAAGAAGTGAGAAATAAATATTCTAATACTAACATTAATAATAAGGCAAATAGGGTATGCGCCTATTTGCATGCTATGCAAACATATTTTATTAAGACGCCGGTCTACATCGCCTATAAGCACAACAAATAGGAAAAATGGACTCAACTCAATTGATTTCGTAGTTTAGGAAGACAAATGTGCGCCTACATACAACATTTATTTGTACAGAATACACATATTGATTTATATATGCAACTGTGCTATTGCTTGATATTTGCTGCAGATATTTCAGAAAGAGATGAGGAACAAAAGATTCCGGTAAATGACATAGCTTCAGTACCGTCGCATATCGCATTGATTCTTTGGGAGTTTCTCGACAAATTTTCAACCAATATCGTGCTGCAACGACCGTATTCGAATGATTTAGCTCCGTGTGACTTCTGGCTATTCAGCAAACTCAATCGACCGCTTTGGGGAAACCGTTTCGAGTCAATTGAAGACATAGAAGGAGAATCGCTACGCCCTTTGAATGCTAATACGAAAAAAAAAAAAATGTTTGCACAAGTGTATTGGGCCAAGGGGAGTTACTTTGACGGTGACGACATAGATTTTAAATAATAAATTAAGTAAATTATGAACAAAGTCTTAATATTTTTATACTCTCGCAACAAAGTTGCTAAGGAGAGTATTATAGTTTTGTTCACATAACGGTTGTTTGTAAGTCTTAAAACTAAAAGAGTCAGATATAGGGTTATATATACCAAAGTGATCAGGGTGACGAGTAGAGTTGAAATCCGGATGTCTGTCTGTCCGTCCGTCCGTGCAAGCTGTAACTTGAGTAAAAATTGAGATATCATGGTACACGCATTTCTTGGCTCGATAAGAAGGTTAAGCTCGAAGATGGGCAAAATCGGCCCACTGCCACGCCCACAAAATGGCGAAAATCGAAAACTTATAAAGTGTCATAACTAAGCCATAAATAAAGACATTAAAGTGAAATTTGGCACAAAGGATTGCATTAGGGAGGGGCATATTTGGACGTAATTTTTTTGGAAAAGTGGGCGTGGCCCGGCCCCTACTAAGTTTTTTATTCATATCTCGGAAACTACTATAGCTATGTCAACCAAACTCTATAGAGTCGTTTACTTCAGGCATTTCCATATACAGTTCAAAAATGGAAGAAATCGGATAATAACCACGCCCACCTCCCATACAAAGGTTATGTTGAAAATCACTAAAAATGCGTTAACCGACTAACAAAAAACGTCAGAAACACTAAATTTTACGGAAGAAATGGCAGAAGGAAGCTGCACCCAGGCTTTTTTTAAAAATTGAAAATGGGCGTGGTCTCGCCCACTTATGGACTAAAAACCATATCTCTGGAACTACTATACCGATTTAAATGAAATTCGGTATATAACATTTTCCTAACACCCTGATGACATGTACGAAATATGGGTGAAATCGGTTCACAACCACGCCTTCTTCCAATATAACGCTATTTTGAATTCCATCTGATGCCTTCTCTGTATAATATATGTACATTAGGAACCAATGATGATAGCGGAATAAAACTTTACACAAATACGGTATTTGAATAATATGTAAATGAGGGATAATGAAATCTCGATTATCACTTTATCATGCGAGAGTATAAAATGTTCGGTGACACCCGAACTTAGCCCTTCCTTACTGGTTTCTCACAATATACTATGTAAGTATATAGAAAGTATGAGCATGTTGCATGAATTATTGACGCACATATTTTTATATTGCTTTGAACAAATATAAACACGTTCGAAAGTATTAATTAGCAGACCGCACTGAATTACGCCAATTACGAGTATGGAAGAGATCAAAACAAAATCAGACAAATTTTATTGCACTTAATTTTTGCGTTGGAAATGAATAATAAAACACAAAGCAGAAAGGAATTTATTAAGCAATAACCATACAAGCTCACATGTACATACTTGTATATAAGCAGTGTACTTATATGACATATGTATGACATATAAAACTTGCAAAAATTTATTATTCATTTGTAAGTATCAAATTACCCTGGCAACCTGGCCTGGGGCACCAAAAGCAGCCAAAATACTCAACTTCATGCCGTTATATTGTTGCCATTTCCTTTACAATTGTTTTCTTAACGGTTATTTTATTTAAAAAGTTGGCTATGAAGATTCCCTTTGTGCGCCTCTGCGCTCTGTTTCTCTCTCACTCTTTCTAAGCGTATTTATTTATGTATATACAATTAAGTTTTTTCACAAGTGATTTGTTGACTTTTAATAACTGTCTCGCATTCTACCCAAAACAACAAAAACCAAGAATAACGAACAAAATAAACACACTGTCATTATTATATAAACGTGTTGTCATATTTTTATATCTGTCTACTTTAAAAGTGTAGGTGTGGTGTCCTGCTTTTTGTGGATTCACATATGTATATCGCCTTAACAGAATGTCAGTTGCACGGGCAACTTTTCTGAACTCACAAGCAGTAAGCTAGAACCACTTGCGTCTGTCTGTGTCTTGCATAAATGAATATTTTGAGTGCACCCTCCCTCTCACTTCCAACAGTTACAGACGTTAAACACCCACATAATATGACGCGCTGCCAAAGAACATCGATGTTTGATTCAAAGCTGAATTTGGTCAAATAGATAAGGCGACCGCAAAGTGGTTACGCAGCCTTGCAATTAATATCGGTGTGTGTAATTGCATGTTACACATACATCTACAAAGTGCTATCAACTTCCAATTGAGTGCGCACAAAGAGCGACAGTGTCACAAATTGTAATTAATTCCGTACATTTGGTGCCTTTTGGCGATTTCATGGCACGCCCACTTATTATCAGCGGCAACAGTTACAGCTGTAGTTACATATACCATATATATACAGCCAGCAGGCGATTTGCATACGACAGACACTTTCGGAAATTTCGGTTATGCATTCACACCGAGACAATGTCCCGCAGGCTCATAAATAACGATTTTCGCGTTCAGTAGTTATTCTTGGTCTCGAGCAAAGTGTTTTAAAAATTGCATCTTTGGCTCTATTTAATATCATTATTCATGTAATGGTGGTTTTCTTAAATATAATTTATCTCTTCTTCTTCTTCTTCTTAATTGGCGTAGACACCGCTTACGCGATTATAGCCGAGTTAACAACAGCGCGCCAGTCGTTTCTTCTTTTCGCTACGTGGCGGCAATTGGATATTCCAAGCGTAGCCAGGTCCTTCTCCACTTGGACCTTCCAACGGATGTGGAGGTCTTCCTCTTCCTCTGCTTCCCCCGGCGGGTACAGCGTTGAATACTTTCAGAGCTGGAGTGTTTTCGTCCATTAGTCGTCGTATATCTCGTACAGCTCAGCCAGAGGAAGGAGTCCTGTGTAAAAGTTCACGCAAGTGAGGAAAGTTCTCTGATCGCCATTCACTTGGGAGTAGCCAGAAACGATTCTTTTACGTACGACTCAAGCAGCTCACAACTTCCGGTCTTTGACCAAGTATCCTCTGGGTAGCCTAAGAACATCCGTTCGAAGGCGAGCTAAAGTGAGAAGGCGAAACATCCCCTACATAGGGTTGTGCGCTGGGTTTGGGACCCGCCACGTAAAAAAGTATACCAATGAAAAACTACCAACAGCCTCGGATGAGAAACCCCCCTTTTGATGACGACCATGGCAAACGAAATAAGGACTACGATACGACATGCTCCTGGAATATCCGGTCCCTTAATTGGGAAGGTGCCGCTGCCCAGCTGGTTGATGTCCTCGTGAAAATAAAGGCTGACATCACCGCCGTCCAAGAAATGCGATGGACGGTACAAGGATATAATTTATCTGCCAATTGAAAATTACGCAAAATAAATAAATTAGGTGTAAGAGAAAAAAGCAATAATCATTGAACCTTTGTTGGTTGAGAGCCTTTTAATCCATTTGAAAAGTTACTTTTCAAATTTCAGCTGAATCATGAACAAAGTGTTGACGTACGCAAAACCGATGCATCCTTAAGCGCTAGTAATTAGATTACTTTAGCTGTCTACTTGTTTTCTTCGCTCTTTCTTACTCATTTCCTTCATTCCACTGAGCCTCTTCGTCACGTATCGAATATCACCGCTAGAGATTCGAGTGTTTGCCAGAAGCAAATCATTTACACTTCAGTTTAATTAGCTCTTGAGGAGAAAGGAGCTGGAGATGAATAAAGGCTTAAAATAAAGCTTTTTAACTAGAAAGGTTTAAATAGAGCATTTCTAAATGTTTTCTATGTGCTTAAATCTTTAAGGGGCTGTGCCTGTCTGGAGCTTCCAAAACCGTCTAGTTCTAACATTTTATTCCGGGAGTAAGGAAAAAATTATTGAATTTTAATGTTTTCTTTAAAGACGTATGGCAGCTAATGAGCCAATCTTCGGAACCTCCTTTTCAAGAGTTCTTCTAGGAACTTCGTGAATTTCTGTATAGACATTCAACAATAAATATTATTATACTCTGAACAGGGAATATTAAGTCTGCGACGAAGTAAAAGATACCCAGCAGGACGGCTTAAAGAAACATCTCCAAATGGGTGAGGCTGATCGGTTTCGCCGGGGCCCGTACTAGATTCCGACATAAGAAAATACATCAAGCTACCTGGCAGACTCCGGATTGAAAAGCCACCAACCAGATCGATCATGTTGTGATAGACGAAAGGCACGTCGCCAATGTTTTAGAAGTGCGTATGCTCCGAGGTCCTAACATTGACTCGGATCACTATCTTGTATGCAGCAAGAAACGCACGTCAGCAAACAAATGGCACGATGTCGAGAAGCTACAATCACATTTGTTGTGATCGATTTTCTACTCGACTTGCACTCCAGCTTTCTGAGAACACTCATCACCAACTCGGTATAAGGGAACTGTGGGACAGCATTTCAAGCTCCTTACGTACAGCTGAAAGTCTCTACGAATAAAGACCAAACTGTTCAAGTCACACATCATCCCCGTTCTATTATAAGGTGCGGGAAAATCGACGAGGACAACATTTATGAGTCGACGTTATGAGTTTTCGTGAGGAAGGTTCTGCGGAAGACTTTTGGTCCTTTACGCATTGGCAACGGCTAATATCGACATTGACATAGTTCAGCGAATCTAGAGACACTACAGCTCTGAAAATATTCGACGCAGTGCCCGCGGGGGGAAGCAGAGGAAGAGAAAGACCTTCACTCCGTTGGAGTGATCAGTTGGAGAAGGAGATTGCTACACTTACTATATCGAATTGGCGCCGAATTGCGAAAAGAAGAAACGACTAGCGCGCTGTTGTTAGCAAGACTATAACCACGAAAGTGATGTCTGCGCCATTAAAGAAGAAGAAGAAGGTTATTACAGCTTTGTTGCAATCGATGTTGGCATTTTTTCCTGTTTTCAGTACAATTTTGCTGATTGGGTATGTGAAAACTTGCATAAGAAGTGTTTCTGGAAGTGCCGAAACTCTCTTAGCCCGCAAACAAAATTATTACACGCAGCTTAACGGTTAATAAGAATGTAATACTAATATGAAGAAGGCTTTATTCTTCTATATAAACATATCTAGTACAAATGTATACTTTTTGGATAAATAAGTATGTATATAAGTTTTGGATTTTATTTCTATGATTATTGATGAAGTTTGATTAGAAAAATATGTTACTTATACAAACAAATACTAACATATTTACGCACATATACATGCTACATATGTGTATATATATATTGTCTTTGATACCCAAGACGGTGGAGAAAAGAATATATGCCATAATCCAGTGTCAATCTTTCTAGCTTTATTTTTAGAAATCCTACTATTTATAACTAAGTAAATTTCATTTGGAAGAAAGGAAGAAAATTAGATGTGGAAGATTTGCTTGGGAAAAGCGCGATTAGACTTTTATCTGATTAACTGATATGGAAAACGAGAGAGTAGGCAAGTGGAGGTTCATTTTTCAGAAGCCAAGCAGCTTGGACGGACGTATGAAGCAAGTTGGCGAATTTTACGTCGAGATCTTGAACTGAAAGCGCACAAAATACATCTTGTGCAAGAAGTGAAGCCGCTCTAACTTTCCAGGCGACATCGCTTCACTCTATGGACTCTTGAAAAGTTCCAAGAAGATCCGACGTTTTCGAGCCAAATTGTGTTCAGTGATGAGGTCTATCTCTGGCTTAATGAAGAAATTCAAGAGCAATCATTTTATCCAGAAAAAACAAGGGGTTAGTGTGGGCGGTGAAATCATCAGTCAAAAATGATGCTAGTGAGAACGTAAATGTCAATGGCGACCGTTATCTCGCAATGATAGCCGAATATTTGTGGCATGAAAATGAAACTCATGATTTTGGCGAAATTTGAGTTTAACAAGATGGCGCCATCAGTCAATGGATTTATTGAAAGACCACTTCGGTGAACAGATAATTTCACGTTTTGGGCCGGTCGATTGGACACCAAAGACCGTGTGATATTACACCGTTAGACTTTTTTCTGTGGAGATATGTAAAGTCTAAAATCTGTATGGAAAATCCCACTTCGTTTCAGGCCTTAAGGAAATGTTCGAACGAGTCTTCGAAAATTGGACGCAACGGATAGACCATCTGAGACGTAGCCGCGGTCAACATTTGAAAATAATAATCCTCAAAAATAAATGCCAAAGAATGTTATTTCGAAATATGTGTATTAAAAATTCCCTATTAAATTTGAAGTTTCTGAATTTGTTTATATAAAAAAGTAGGGAACCTCAAAACGGATCACCCTTTAATTGAAATTTCAAGAATATTGGATTCACACCAAAGAGCAATTTACGTTCAAAGGCATCAATAGCAATCAACGTAAAGCTATATGCCAATAAAATACCGTTATTCTTTACGGCACCATCAGTACCGTTACACAGAAGGAAAAAGTATAAAAAAAGAACAGGATTCAACAAACAATTTACGTTTTCGTAGGCTGGAATTGCTGACCTCAATTGCGTGCGTGGTTGCGCCTATTTCATGTATTTCGATATACTTGTATACTTAGTATGTTATACAATATGTATATATGTACATATAACATGCTATATATAAATACATATGTGCAATAAAACTTGTCCACGTATGTGAAATATGTCGACTTAAAATCACATACTCGTACAGATAGAGGTATACTAACTTTAGATACTAAGTTAGTTTTATACATATGTATACCCTTGGGAAAGATGAAGTAAAAAGATAATTGAGCGACACCTTGTCCTTATTGGACACGTTATTCAACAGTTTGTCGTGTCAGGTATTTGTATTTAGTGCCAGCGGTGATTGAAATGTTTTTCCTGTTTACAGAAGGAGATTTATTTTTTCTGATTGCTTTTGGCTACTCATAAAAGTGGGAGTACAATGGTAATGAGGCTCAACTATGTGTATATATGTATGACATTATACACATGGCTATTTCAATTAAAGCACGTGTTTCGTAGAAAAAAACCTTTTCGATTAACTTTGTTGCATTTGTGCAAGCACCAGTTTATTTGCATGTTTAGGCATAGAAAACAAACTGTTTAACACCCGAAATCAACGTGTGTCAACATGAATAATGTTTACACATATGAATGTGTGCTTTCAACTGGCATATGAAAGGTTATAACCCCAGTCTATCTATTCTAGATTGCGAGATTTTGGAGTAAAATATCGACTTACATAATAAGTTAGTCTACAGTTAAGTTCGTTCTTCATGTAGCGATCTGATTTGCGCCTACACAAATGGTGTCAACAAGTAAATTCAGAATAAATAATCAATGAACATTCACACTAAGCAAGCTTTTATCTCAACTAAACAGTTTTTTTCGTGCCAGTATTACTGTAAGTTTATATTGTATTAAGAATAATTATAATTTTTTTCTGGCTTGGTTACTGGATTATTCTTGTATACTAGGTTCATAAATGTCTGTATGTAACATTTAAACATTTCTTTCAGTGCACTTTTATAGTACGGAAATCCACCTACCGGAAGGATTCAGAAGTTCGCGGAGCTCTGTATAACGGGTGCTTTAAGATGCACAGCAATGAAGCCAGTAACTTTAACTAGCAGTTTCGTGCGAGGCAAGGCAGCAGTGGAGAGTTCCGCCAGAAGCAAGCGATTTCACTTCTACTGTGTGTCAGATCACAAAGGCATCGAGGCTAATGAGATAGTGAATGAGAATTCCAAGACTGGAATTCGACTTGCATCCTAAAACGTAATTAACTAAGTGGAGAGCCTTTGCATTGTCTATACAACGAGCTGGAAAGAAGTACGATAAGGAAAATCAAAAGCTCCCTTGGTGCTTAGAAAAATATCGCATGCGAAAAATTTATGGCATGACATAAGTGACAAAAAACTTCAAATTTGTATATTCCAAACGAATAAAAATTAATGAAAAAATAATAATTTGTTTTAAATAAAATATATATATGTAGTATTCGACGATTTTTATTTCAATATAAATGTTATTTTAGATATCACAAATTATTTAAATTTGATATTAAAATGTACATGTGGGATGCTTGTTGCTCATTCGGCTGTCCTTTTCAAAGTGAAGTCTTTCTTATCTCCTAGCGTTCTAACGCTTCTTAGAACTCAACGCAAGCGTCCTAACGCTTCGTTGAGTTTTGCTTCAGTCCATAGTTGTGTTTTTTCTTCGTTGTGTTCAGTAACATAGTCGTTTTCAGAAACATAGTATTCCTTATCTTACACTCGACACCACATATATATATTTTTAGGTATTATGAATTTGCTATGTTTGGGTTTTATAGTTAATATTTGGCGAACTTAACTAATTCCATTTTTTGCTTCTACAAATTTTCGAAATCAACACATTTTTCGACATTTTTCTATTAATTTAACGCATAAATTATTTACACACACAAAAATTAAAAGCTGCCAGTCATACTTCACATGCACGGAGGGAGAAGAATGAGACACTCAACACGTGGATGATCACAACAAACAATCCCGCTGAATCGCATTCTTTATTCATCGCTAAAATTTAAGTCAAAAGCCGAAGTGTTTTGGCCGCTAGTAACTTTTCGGCGACATTTTTTAATTTCTCTGTTGTCAATGTGACTAAACTGGTTTTTAAATGAAGATAAAGAAAGACACAATGAAAATATAATAACAAAAAATTATACAGAAATTTAAATTTTTTGTTTTTGTATTTCTATTGAAGCGAAATATTCACATATTGATGCGCAGAAATCGAACAAACCAGCAGAGAAGCAGATTGACACTGTTTTATGTTTTTAAAAAGCATAAAAGCCGAAATATAGATCTACACACGCTTGGCTGCTATGTCAACGCGTAATAAAGTCTGCAGTCGACAATCAAAGGCAAAGCAAATGAAAACTTAAAGTCGAAACAAGTAAAGCCGCATTGCTGACTTAATTTGGCATTTCATAGGTTCGCTTTAGCATTTATTTATTAAATGTATTTATAGCATTTATTTATTAAATGTATAAGCTCGTAAAAATCACATCAAAACTGTTTGTTAAATGAAAAGTCGATTTTGGCGTGTGAGGCTTCAGTATTGTTATCACCCTGTTGATAGTTTCTGGTTTGAATCAACACACACACATGCAAACTGCAAACATGCAAGTGAGCAGCTTTCTGTTTGTGCATAATTTTATTACCTTCGAAGATCGTTGAAAGAGTTTGCTGCATGCGTTCGCTGTCCAAATTTAATACAAATATAATTTTTTAAATCCAGCAACCTCTGAAATTACTTAATTTGTTATTAAAGATGTCATAAGCATTTTCGGTTTTTTTTAAATTCATGGCCATGTTACTTTATGTTTTGATAGAGTAGTATAGTAAATAAGGTTGTTGAACTCCAAGACGCCATTTACGGGATATATTGAAATTTAAGGTGTCATTATAAAACAAATTCAAAAATAGCCAATAATAATTAGGTTAACGCAAACCAAACAAAATAAAGCAAAGTGTTCAGAGTTAACAAAATAAAACTGAAGAAGGACAAATATTATATATATCCATGGACATATCAATAACACAAATGCAAAAAAACTCCTGTCGAAATTGCTGAAATACTTGTAATGCATTGCTCTCGAGAAATGTTATATAATGCTCTTTATGCAACGGAAAAAGGAACATTTTCTGTCAACAAAAACATACCAAGAAAAGCAAGACCACGTAAAACCGTGTGTTGATAAATCCGTAGTGTGGAAGAGCAAAGTCGTTACTTTTAAGTCAGCCAGAGAAATTATGATCGAAGTTAATGACGACTATGCTGTGGTGGAAGAATCACCATCTGGGGCATATTTTTATGATATGACGTCGGGCCAATTGTTCGAATAAATGGTAAATTAGACCGGTTATAGTATTTGGATATACTCAAAAATAAAATGGATTCATTTGTATTTAAAAGTACGAAAGACAATGATCCGAAGCGCACCGCGAAGGCAGTAAGGCATTTTCTCTACAATGAAAAAATTAGAATATTAGATTGGCTTGCGAAAATCCCGAATTTCAATTCAATGGAAATTTTTGGAATGATGTCAAGACCAAAATAGCAAGCAAGCAATTCAGAAATTTTGGTGAAATTCCAGCTCAATTTATAATTTTTGTAAACTTTTTTCAGATTGTGCTATTCCCTGCTGTTATATAAGATATTGATGCTTTCAAATGCGATCATAGAATATTATTGTTTTAGAGTTTTATTAATATCGTTTTAAAAATAAAACGCATGCCTCTTTAAAACCGTAATTGATAAAGTTAAGGAATAAACAAATGTTTTATTTTGAATCATTCTGATTAGTAATTAAGATGAGTATATGAGAAGCAATTACCAACGAATTGTTATACAATTGGCTTTGAGTGAGAACAGCATACTTTAGGAATATTGTTATAAAATGTCACTGAACCCGTTTAAAGATTACTGATTGGGCTCAGAGCTATAGAAACATGTTAAATGAATATCTGTGAAGTTACTGATGGCTTCCCGATGAGAATAAAACAGGTAAATTGAAAAGTTCTCGGCCTGATACATAAATGGCGCCACTAGAACTAAATCCACATAATCCTTAGTTAGCACCAGCGTTCGAAAAATTTGACAGCTCTTGGATCATAAGTTTGTGAACTATGTCATTTTGAGGGGAGCAACTTTAGTTATTGTGAATTAAATCGATAAAAAGGAATTTCGCGTGTTTATAAAATATTGCTTTTTTTTAGGAAAAAACAGTTAAAACTTGGCTTGATGAGGAGTTTACAAATACTTCCTCAAGAAAATCAACCGTCAATGATTCATATGCCAAGTTTCGACGTGGTGAAATGAGCACCGAAAACGGTGAACGCAGTAGACGTTCAAAAGAGGTTCTTTCCGACGAAAATATCAAAAACGTCCAACAATTTTTTTTAGAAATCGTGAAGTGATGTTGTTAGAGATAGCCGGCGCTTTAAAGATAGCAACAGAATGGTTACATCACATCATTCATGAATATTTGGGTATGAAAAGGCTCTGTGCAAAGTGGCTGCCGCATGAGCTCACTTTTGCCCAAAAACAACCATGAGTTGAGGATTCGAATTTTTGCACCGATATGTGACAATGAAAAATGAGTGTACTGCACTCGATGAACCCGAAAATAGAAGAATCATGAACAGCGACTATTCCATTGTATTACTGAACCGTTTGAAGGACAAAATCGCCAAAAACGGCCTCATTTAAAATAAAATAAAATGCTGTTTTGCGAAGGCAATGTACCATGTCACAACTCAGTGGTAGCGATTGAAAAAATCTATGAAATCGTCCCTGAATTTCTTTCGCATCTACCGTATTCTGCAGATCTGGCTCCCAGCCATTATTTTCTGTGCTGGGAAGAAATTTTCGTCGCATGAAGAGGTGACCGCCGAAACTGAGACCTATTTTGAAGCAAAGCACAGGTAATAGTACTACAGAAATGGTATCGAATAGTTAGAGGTTCGCTATAATTACATTTGAAGGGAACTATGATGAATAGGAAAAACGAGTTTTGTTAAAAAAATGTGTGTTTACTATGGTAGTGTGGGGACTTTTCAATTGCACAAGTTGCCTGCGTTTAAGGTGTAATTAATAAATACCCTTGGACTTTAGTTTAATGTCACGCAATTATACTCTTTCAATTCACACACACACACACAAGCAAGCTTATTAACATTTTAAATACAAGTCAGATTGAATTGACACTGAAACTTTGGAAATATCAACAATTGAATGGCATTTACAGGCAGACTGAAACCCAAATAAACTGTATTCCTGGCCAATCACGGCTCCCTTCTGTACGAAAAACAAATAAATTGGGATATAACAATGAACATAAATTGCTTGCATTTTGTTCAATCTAAGTGAATGCTAATTTTAATATTATCTGCTGAGTATTCACAGATTACACCACAGATTTAATTCAATTGGCATGCTAATAAGTTTGATATGGATTTGTTCTTTTTTGGCTTTTCGTTTTCACATACATACACACATGTAAATTGCTTGAAAAAGCGCTTGGTGGCGCTGACGAAGCAAATGATCTTTGAATTAAGCCGAAGTGCTAACATTTGTTGATAAATGTTGATGCCACCATGAATTAAGTGCGGCTGGCAACCTGTGGAATTAAGAAGGCATACTTGGCAGTAATCTCTTGGCAAACAACCAAAGTACATACAAATATTATATATAATGAAAAAGAGCACTTATTGAACAAACGCGTTATAGCCGTTTTGTACAGTAAAATTATATTAGTACATTAAGATTATAATTGAGAAACCAATTTTTCCCTTTCACACAGCAGGCTACTTGATTAACGATATGCTCAATTAACGACCAGCTCTAATGTCATGCACACGTCCTAATTTACAGTGTGAACAACAACCTGCAGAGCTGCATTCCACTCGATTTCAATTCAAATTAAGAATTAATGACGTAAAATAAGATTACACAGTACAACAGCTAATCTGGGGGTGAGGAATTCCAAGTCAGGATGATGATACTAGGTGAGTATAGTAAAACCTTCAAAAGGTTTGGCGTTCGTATGTGTCAGTTTTTTTTTTATGACCTTTTAAACTTCTTCTTAATTGGCGTAGAAACCGCTTAAGCGATTATAGCCGAGTTAACAACAGCGCGCCAGTCGTTTCTTCTTTTCGCTACGTGGCGCCAATTGATATTCCAAGCGAAGCCAGGTCCTTCTCCACTTGGTCCTTCCAACGGAGTGGAGGTCTTCTCTCTTCCTCTGCTTCCGGCGGGTACTGCGTCGAATATTTTCAGAGCTGGAGTGTTTTCGTCCATCCGGACAACATGACCTAGCCAGCGTAGCCGCTGTCTTTAATTCGCTGAACTATGTCGATGTCGTCGTATATCTCGTACAGCTCATCGTTCCATCGAATGCGGTATTCGCCGTGGCTAACGCGCAAAGGACCATAAATCTTTCGCAGAACTTTTTCTCGAAAACTCGCAACGTCGACTCATCCGTTGTTGACATCGTCCAAAACTCTGCACCATACAGCAGGACGGGAATTATGAGTGACTTATAGAGTTTGGTTTTTGTTTGTCGAGAGAGGACTTTGCTTCTCAATTGCCTACTCAGTCCGAAGTAGCACCTGTTGGCAAGAGTTATCCTGCGTTGGATTTCTAGGCTGACATTGTTGGTGGTGTTTACGCTGGTTCCAAGATAGACGAAATTATCTACGACTTCAAAGTTATGACTGTCAACAGTGACGTGAGAGCCAAGTCGCGAATGCGACGACTGTTTGTTTGATGACAGGAGATATTTCGTCTTGCCCTCGTTCACTGCCAGACCCATTTTCTGTGCTTCCTTGTCCAGCCTGGAGAAAGCAGAACTAACGGCGCGGGTGTTGAGGCCGATGATATCAATATCATCGGCATACGCCAACAGCTGTACACTCTTATAGAAGATGGTACCTTCTCTATTTAGTTCTGCGGCTCGAACTATTTTCTCCAAAAGCAGGTTGAAAAAGTCGCACGATAGGAATCGCCTTGTCTGAAACCTCGTTTGGTATCGAACGGCTCGGAGAGGTCCTTCCCGATCCTGACGGAGCTTTTGGTGTTACTCAACGTCAGTTTACACAGCCGTATTAGTTTTGCGGGGATACCAAATTCAGACATCGCGGCATAAAGGCAGCTCCTTTTCGTGCTGTCGAAAGCAGCTTTGAAATCGACGAAGAGGTGGTGTGTGTCGATTCTCCTTTCACGGGTCTTTTCCAAGATTTGGCGCATGATGAATATCTGGTCGGTTGTTGATTTGCCAGGTCTAAAGCCACACTGATAAGGTCCAATCAGTTTGTTGACGGTGGGCTTTAATCTTTCACACAATACGCTCGATAGAACCTTATATGCGATGTTGAGGAGGCTAATCCCACGGTAGTTGGCGCAGATTGTGGGGTCTCCTTTTTATGGATTGGGCATAGCACACTTAAATTCCAATCGTTGGGCATGCTTTCGTCCGACCATATTTTACAAAGAAGCTGATGCATGCTCCTTATCAGTTCTTCGCCGCCGTGTTTGAATAGCTCGGCCGGTAATCCGTCGGCCCCGCCGCTTTGTTGTTCTTCAGGCGGGCAATTGCTATTCGAACTTCTTCATGGTCGGGTAATGGAACGTCTGCTCCATCGTCATCGATTGGGGAATCGGGTTCGCCTTCTCCTGGTGTTGTGCGTTCACTGCCATTCAGCAGGCTGGAGAAGTGTTCCTCCATAATTTAAGTATGCTCTGGGCATCAGTGACTAGATCACCTTTGGGGGTTCTACAGGAATACGCTCCGGTCTTGAAACCTTCCGTAAGCCGCCGCATTTTTTTTCGTAGAATTTTCGAGCATTACCCCTGTCGGCCAGCTTATCAAGCTTCTTCGTACTCACGCATTTCAGCCTCTTTCTTCTTTCTGTCTACAAATGCGTCTCGCTTCCTCTTCAACTCTCGGTATCTATCCCATCCCGCACGTGTAGTGGTCGATCGTAACGTTGCGAGGTAGGCAGCCTGTTTTCTCCTCCGTTGCGACACGGCACTCCTCGTCGTACCAGCTGTTCTTTTGCACTTTCCGAAAACCAATGGTTTCGGTTGCAGCTGTACGTAAGTGAGTTTGAAATGCCGTCCCACAGTTCCCTTTATACCGAGTTGTTGACGAGTGCTCTCAGAGAGCAGGAGTGCAAGCCGAGTAGAAAATCGTTCGGCTGTCTGTTGTGATTGCAGCTTCTCGACGTCGAACCTTCCTTGTGTTTGTTGGCGCGCGTTTTTTGCTGCACAGAGGCGAGTGCGAATCTTGGCTGCAACAAGATAGTGGTCCGAGTCGATGTTAGGGACCTCGGAGCGCACGCACATCTAAAACACTGGAGACGTGTCTTCCGTCTATCACAACATGATCGATCTGGTTGGTAGTTTTTCGATCCGGAGACAGCCAGGTAGCTTGATGAATCTTCTTATGCTGGAATCTAGTACTACAGATAACCATATTTCGGGCCCCGGCGAAGTCAATCAGCCTCAACCCATTTGGGAGGCTGAATTTACCGACCGTAGTGCCAAATATACCTTCTTTGCCCACCCTGGCGTTAAAGTCGCCAAGCAACGATTTTGACATCGTGGCGGGGGCAGCTCTCATAAGCGCGCTCCAAGCGCTCATAGAAGGCATCTTTGGTCACATCAGTCCTTTCTTCACGTGGGGGCGTGGGCGCAAATCAACGCGATATGTTGAAGAACCTCGCTTTGATGCAGATTATGGCTAGACGTTCATTCACCGCATTTAATCATCGCTTAGTTATAACATTTTGGCAAAAACGTAGTTTAACATAAAAAACAAAAAAAAAAAATAATAAAGTTATGTTACAACTAAGCGAAAAAACATCAAGATAAGGAAAAAATTTAAAAGATCATAAACAAAATTCTAAACTTAATTTAGTAAATGGTGATATAGATTAAATTTTCTAACAGTTCTCCAGCCCCATCAACATGTTCGAATATATCGGGTGATTTTTTAAGAGCTTGATAACTTTAAAAAAAAAAAAAACGCATAAAATTTGCAAAATCTCATCGGTTCTTTATTTGAAACGTTAGATTGGTTCATGACATTTACTTTTTGAAGATAATTTCATTTAAATGTTGACCGCGGCTGCGTCTTAGGTGGTCCATTAGGAAAGTCCAATTTTGGGCAACTTTTTCGAGCATTTCGGCCGGAATAGCCCGAATTTCTTCGGAAATGTTGTCTTCCAAAGCTGGAATAGTTGTTGGCTTATTTCTGTAGACTTTAGACTTGACGTAGCCCCACAAAAAATAGTCTAAAGGCGTTAAATCGCATGATCTTGGTGGCCAACCGCCCATGCATCCCGAAAAATGCACTGTTTGGTGTGGTTTGTACGCTGGTGGAATCATTGGACCGTATTTTTTCAAAGATGCTGTTGGACGCAACGTTACGGTGAATGGCGATCGCTATCGTTCGATGCTAACAAACTTTTTGTTGCCAAAAATGGAAGAACTGAACTTGGTTGACATGTGGTTTCAACAAGATGGCGCTACATGCCACACAGCTCGCGATTCTATGGCCATTTTGAGGGAAAACTTCGGAGAACAATTCATCTCAAGAAATGGACCCGTAAGTTGGCCACCAAGATCATGCGATTTAACGCCTTTAGACTATTTTTTGTGGGGCTACGTCAAGTCTAAAGTCTACAGAAATAAGCCAACAACTATTCCAGCTTTGGAAGACAACATTTCCGAAGAAATTCGGGCTATTCCGGCCGAAATGCTCGAAAAGTTGCCCAAAAATTGGTTCTCCAGCCCCATCAACATACCCGAATATACATACACGTTATTCATACAAATGTCCCATGGAGTTTCAAAGTGGATAAGTGACCTGTTGATAGCATAATTTGCCTTTTCGATTTTTTAGTGCCACGACGTATACGTAACTTTTGGGCGGAAATTTTCTCTGATTGAGGGTGTTTTGAATATTTATTAAATATAAAATCGCCAAAGCTATGCCGAATATCTACGTGGTATTGAAATTTAGCTTGTCAAATTTGATTTCGATTCAAACATCTTCCATATTAGCCAATCTTTAGTACTATGATTGGTGTTACGCAATTTCGTCAGATTCAACGAACACTAGTTTCACAATCGAAATTACAATCTCAAGGAAGATTCGACAAAATGCAGATTTAAAATTTTCTCCCAACGATGTCTAGACCAAAGCAAAATCAATGCTAATGACTGCGGCAAATGCATGAAAGTGGCCACAAACACAGGCAGTCACACTTAGGTTGTTACATATATACTAGTTAAGAACTGACGAGGCTACGAAAAGAGACATTCAAATATTTTTCGTAGCCAAATTATCGTACATTGACTTTGATTAGATTGGGATTATCAGTTATATACATATATGCACATTAATCAAGGCACCTGCTTAGCCATGCTTAAGTGTTCAAAGCCGATTGTTTTTTGGCTGTCGTAACTGCGCTGGAGCATTAAATCTGTCAACTTAACGTCAAACAATGAAAGCAAATGCCGTGACTGAGCAGCGTTCAATTACACATAAACAAACAAACAGTTATGTAGATAGGCGAACATCATTCGTAGAGAGTGTTGGAGAACTTAATTAAATGAAAACTTACTCAAAGACATTGAGGCACTTGATGAATAGCAGCAGAAGCGACATTTTGCATAGGTTCTTGAGCATAGTTGGGTGTAGTTAATATCCTATACATATATAAACATTATATGGAGTAAGAAAAAGAAAAAACTTTAGCTTCGGTTGTCCCAAAGCAATAATTTCATTTAAAAATACAAATGTCTTCCATAAAAGGACTAGAATTGGTCGATCAGTTTGTATGGCAGCTAACGTGATCCGATCTGACCTAGTCCCTTAGCTATTAAGATATCGCTCTGAAATTTTGCACTCGCCTTTTTCTCCCAAAGAACCTGCTCATTTGTTAGAATCGCCGACTTCGGACCACTTTAGCATATAGCTACCATATACTGAACGATCACAATAAGGTGCTTGCATTGAGAGCTGTTTCATTTGACCAGATATCTTAACAAAATTTGGGAAGGATTATTACCTAAGTCAATGTTACAATGATCGAAGAAATGGTTCAGATCAGATTACTATAGAACATAGCTGCCAGATAAACAGAACGATCGGAATCAAGTGCTTGTATGAAAAAAAATTTTATTTGACGATTTTATCTTCATTCATCATGATATTCTCATATCAATTTGGCTTGAGTTATTGTCAAAGGCAACAATGCAATCCACTAAGAGATTATTCAGATCGTATCATTACAGCTTACAGCTCCCATACAAACTGAACGATCAGAATTAAGTGCTTGTAGGGTATTTGTCAAGTATAATAGCTTCAGTGAAACCGATGTTAACGGTTAATATTTGTTAATTTTAAATCACAAATTGTTTAAGTTAAGCTGTTGCTGTACATTTTTTGTAGATTTTTTTTTTTTTAATTTCCAAAAATTTAGGCCTTTGCATATCTGAAATATGAATGAAAGTCGAAATTTTTATCGATTTCAAGGAAGAGTTATTTAGTTATTGATAATTTTCATGACATGGTGCTTTAAAGAGTAAAAATAAATTATTTTTTTTTTTTTTAAGTTCAGAATGAGGTTTTTATTTTTCAATTTTTTGTTGATAATAATCATATCAAGATGTATTTAATATTTTAAAATCGGCATTTGTGGAATATTAAAGGTTGTTGTTGCCATTTAGATTCATATCTTAAATACTTTGTTAACTACTTTAGATGAAATTGGTGTGATATTGCACTCACCGTCTGCTATTTATTAGTAACAAGAAGTTAGAAGAATAGCGAAAATTTTTCGAAAATACTTTCTTATATTTTGAACACTTATAAATATTTTTTTATTTATATTATTTCACAGCACGAAATGTAATTAATTTGTACTATTAATTATTGCGGTACTTAGTTTATTAGTATTTTTAAATAATTAATTGATAATTATGTAGTACATCAATTATGGCATCCAGAGCTTTGCTGGTAGGAAAATTATTTTTACAATGTCCTAGTTATATTAAAATTGTTGGTGTATTTTTAGTTTTCGCACTTATTTAAGCACTTTTCACATAATATATAATATATTATGACAAAAAAGTACCCGGAAATTGTAAATAAAATATTCATATTCAAAAATATTTCATTATTCAGCAATATTTGTTTTGTTGTTTTAATTTGCAAACATTAATTATTATAACAAAGTTTTTATTGTTTACAATTTTTTTTTTAAGTAAATTTTAAAATTTAACATTACACTACTTTCCAAATGCTAATTTTTATACCGCACACTAATTCTTGTATAAAACATATGATTCTTCGCACAAACACTTTTCGTAACTTTCACTTATTAGCTTTCAATCAGCATTTTGGTTATATTTCTGGTTATGTGGTTATAACATTTTTTTTGGCAACAAAAATTCTCAAAAAATTTCGCATTTCTTTCGTATTTTCAAAACTACATATTATAAAAAACATTTTTTGAATTCAGCCCACTTTAAAAAATAAACAAACATCATGTTTTTTGCAACGTAAACATTTTTTAATAAAATTTCTATTTTACTATTTAGCACTAGTAACTATCTTTCACACCATATTTCTAGAATATTTTTCTGAAATTGAATTCATTACCACTTTGGTCAAACGTTTCACATTCTTCACTTTACTGCTTCTACTCGGTCACTTTTATTTTACATTTATCTAAATGAACGCCAAAAATGGCGCAAACAGCACTAAAACAACTCTATATTTCATTCAGCTTCATCAGCAGATACTAACCTGTTTCAATTTAAATTTTCAGCACTTTTGTTTTAAACTCAAGCACAATCATCGTGGCGAAAATATTTCGTTTAGGCAAATTTACATACTTCCACAAAAGCAGCATTCGGATAGCCACTTCATCATTGTACACAATTAACGCGAAAAACTCGTAAAAGATCGCACATTAAAATTCAATTAAAATTGAACGCCCTATCCGCAACTAAGCACCAGCGCGTAACGCGGTCGGTTTGAAATTGTCGTGCGACGCGTCGAATGAGTAACGTCTGACCGATGTGGTGAAGTAAAAGTCCTCTGCTTCTTCTTCTTCTTATAATTCAACCGTACTTGTCACAAACAGAAAATTTTCCGATCGTAAGTTCTACACACGCCCGGGAACAGAAACAGACTGAAGGCAAACAAATTTATCGCTTGGCGAGTGCTTCCAATCAAGCACGGCCAGCCATCGACAGCTGCTGCCTCTGTCAATGTCGCTGTCACTGTCGCTGTCATTGCTGCTGCCTCCGTCACTGACGCAGTGTCTGCTACTGTCGCTGTCTTTGCTACTGCTGCTGTCAATTCTGCTCTTGCTGTCGCAGCTACTGTCTCTGCCGCTGTAGGTCGTTTGTCACAGCGAAGTCGAGTTGAATGGCGAAGCAGCAGTCGATGCAGAAATTCGGTTAAGCAGCGAAGAGCGCATGGTGACAGCCGGTAAAAGCAGCTTCGGCTGCGGCAAAACATAAACAAACCATTTTTTTGTAGGGAACTGTGTGTTTTTTGTTGTTATTGCCATTGTTGCTGTATGTGCTGTTACCAATTGATTTCAGTTGAGCGCATGCAGCGTTGCCAAACTGTTTATAATTCAGATTCGGCGCTCTCTTACCTCAAATCGCCTCTACCGACAAAGCAATGGTGAGAGAAACTGTAAGAAATGCGTGAGCAAGCAAAAGAGCGCACACGACGAACTAAATTAACAAATTCTAAGCGAACAAAAATGCTCAGCAATGGCAGGAACAAGGCGCTCATTTGCGGCGAATTCGCTACATGGTCGATTATGTTAGCAGTTGCGTGGTGAAGGCCGTCGCTGTTAGAATTTCAATTTCTTTTCTTTTTTGTTCTTGTTTACTTTTAGTTTGCATGGTTTCCTGGTTCCTGGTTCTTGTTGAATATAGATATCCATTGTAAGTATGACTTGTGTATTCGACGCCACCCACGTGTGATTTGTCACCCACCTCGCGCCACTCGCTTTCGACAATGTTGTTTAATTCAGCGTTTGCCTTAAATGTGTCACGCTCTATGTCTTCAATGGCTGTCACATGGCCTGTTGGTAGTTCTTTCCTGTTATTTATCATTACATTACATATTACTGGGAAATAGCTTTGAGAAATCAACGTGAATCACAACATTATAATCTGTTACAAGTCACGGTACACTAGCTTTATTGTTGAACCGCCATCTGCTGGCCGAAGTATTTCTATTTATACGTCAGATATATGAATGATAATCTCGTGCTGTTGCTGACACAATTGCAGGCCTTAGGAAGAAGGGAACTATTTATGATGCGTTCAATGTACGTCTGACTTAGGGCAACCCCACTTCTTTATATATCTATATTTTAGGGTGGTTCTAATTTATAATTTAGCTTCTTTTTAGATATAGAATCTTGTGCAAGAAATCCGGTAAAACACGACTCATTCCTTTTTATACCCTTGCAACCAGTTTCTACAGAGCATTAAGTTTTGTTCACCTAACGGTTGTACGTATCACCTAAAACTAATCGAGATAGATATAGGGTTATATAGATATATACAAATACGTAAATGGTCAGGATGACGAGAAAAGTTGAAATCCAGTTGACTGCCTATCTGTCAGTCCGTTCATCCGTCCGTGCAAGTTGTAACTTGAGTAAAAATTGAGATGAAACTAGGTATTCGAGTTCCTAAATGGGCGTAATCGGACAACTGCCACCCCCTCAAATCGCCATTAACCTAAAACATATAATGTGCAGTAACCAAACACTAAATATAAAGCTGTAATTTGGTGCATTGAATCGCAGTAGTATGGGGACCTGTGAAAAAAAAATTAAAAAAAAAGACGTGGCCCCGCCCTCTAACAAGTTTAATGTACATATCTCCTAAACCACTTACCACTTAAGCTACAACAACCAAATTTGCTGAGTACAAATCTTATAAGAACTTTTACCGACAGTGTGAAAATGGATGAAATCGGAGGATAATCCCGTTCACTCCCCATATAACGGTACTATTAAAAACTACTAAAGGCGCGAAAAGTTAATAGGGAAATACGATAAAGACATTAAATTTTACCACCGAGATGGTATGAGAGAGCTTTATGGGAGCCGGTGGGAAAACTGGACGATGGGCGTTGCACCGCCGACTTTTCGGTGAACTCCCATATCTTGGGATCCGACCAATCGAGTGCGACAAAATTTAGAACGTGGCATTCTCTTTACATTATTATGTCACATTGCGAAAACCACGCCTACTTCTCATATAACACAATTCTAAATTTCTCTTGATTCGTTCAGTACACAAATCAAGAAGCAATTGATATAACGGGATACTACCTACTTCCCATACAACACAATTTTAAATTCCTCTTGATTCGTTCAGTACCTAAATCAAGAAGCAATTAATATAACGGGATACAACTTTATGACCAAAAATTGTTTAAATCCAATAAAAACTGTTGAAGCCCCTTGGTACCGAATATTTAGACCCCGGTACCTATAGTTGACTTTTGATCGAAAATGTCAGTCGTCACACATTGACATCTATATATAACTGAAATTGAGGAATAATTCTTCTCCTACAATGGTATGTCTGTATGTCAAAAATGGGTTGAATCGGACCAATAACTCTTTTAGCCCCCAAGTACCTAATATTTTCGAACTTCGGGGTGACTTTGTACCGCATGTATCGGCCAATATGTGAGTTATCCCAATGAAAATAAGAGAGTTTTTTTATTCATAAGAGTACACCTTTGTGCACAAAATAGATAAATTTGAGCGAAAACTTGGTCTAGCCCCTATATAACCAATATCAAACTGCGACTTACTTTACTCTATATGATTGGTTTTACACCTTAAAGTATTTCCAGGGCTTTGATTCCAACAAGTTTCAAGAGTGTAAAATATTCGGCTGTACCCGAACTTAACCCTTTTTTAATTGTTCCCTTTTATAGTTCTTATTTAAGATTCACTTTAACCGATTATATAAAATGTTTAGAATAAAAAAATTCTCAACCAGTAGAAGACGATTCATTCTCTCGTTTCTGAGTGCCCAGGCGCGCAGTCATCTAAGTGAACCTACATTTTGACCAACATTGCTTTTAAGTATCCATAAATGTTTCGATTAAGCTTTTAAATCTTAAAACCATACAAGGACCTCTCTGTTAAATATACAATCTATGAATATTATCACTTGCTTTGAATTTAATTAGACATTTAAGCGCCATTCAACGGTGCGCTTCTCAAGTCAAAGCTTGCCACATCACGTACTCCGCTTCAAATTTTCTAATTTAGCCTAAAAGTGTCGTACGTGACGGATTACTTAAATTTAAGTGTAAGTATTTATTTTGCATTTGTTGGCAATCATTAGCGGAAGAATATATATCCTCAATGGCCATAATTTACATGTATCCAAAATTGAGAGAAGTATTGTTGTATTTACTGTTTAGTATTCATTATGGAAAATTTTACGAACTGTCTCATTTTTAATCTTTACTTAAGGTTTCTTGCGGAGTTGAAAGCTCTTTCTCTTTCGCTTCATCCAAGTGCTTATTTGGTAAACAGAAGCAAAATAAGGATAGCCATTTCCGCTTAAGGCAGGAGTACTGCAATAATCTGCATGTTAATGTAATTTATGGCCAACAAAATTAACGGAAATTACTAAAACTTTTTCTCGGAAGTATGATAATAACATAAACGTCGGAAATGTTTTTGGCAACTTTACTGATTGCTTTTGGTGAATTCGAATTCATTAATTTTATAATGGAAACATAAATAGTAAATTGGTCACATACTCTTTTATTCTTTCAACAGATTTAAATAGCTTTTTTATAGAAGAAAATTGCATAAAAGAGCAAGAATAAAGTTATCGAGTTGATCGCGGCTACCTCACTAAAATGGTATAGTTGCTTTCGTCAATGCTGCCACGTTTCGTTTGGCATATTTTAGTTTGCAAGTCACAGAACTTAACAAAACATGCTACAGTTACATTCATATAAATTTACTTAATTTGTCGTTTTCCCTTCTTCTGCGAGAGCCTAAATCGCTGAATAACCGCTGAGTCCACAAATATGCAATTCAGCGGTAGAAACATTTTGGTCTGGATGGAAAATTTCCTAATAATTTATCATGATTTATGAGTTGTCTTAACTGGCGGTATGAAAACTTTATTAGATGATTTACTTCGCCTAAAAAGGCAAGCGCTCTCTGTAATTTTCAAGTAAAAAACAACAGCGCTGAAGTTTAGACATGACTCACTTATCATGGAATGCAGTTTTGTATTTTACTGTTATTTGTTATACTTTGCAACAAGCATTGCGCTCGTTATATTTAATATTACAACAACACTTTTTTATTTGCTTTTGAGCTTGCTCTTTAGAATTGCTAATGACTCTTATATTTCTACTGATCGATGCTTCGCCATTTCCGGTCGGTTATTAAAGTTATGCATCGAAACGTGAAAGGCACGTTGCATTAACACCACGTGATAATTTCATTTTCATTTTCCCCTTCACTACTTTTCTTTACAAGTTTCAATAGCAAGTCGTTGCTGCTGTTGGTATTGTTGCAGGCATTATGAAATTTTGTCGCCAAGTTGAACAAAACCGCAAAAACCACAAAAAATGTAAATGAATCGACCAAAAGTCATACATAACTGCATTGTTCCTACTTTTGTAGTAACCGCTGCTTTTATAGACCGTTGAGACGCGCGTGTCTCCCTTTAGGTCATGGTCAAAGCTGCGGACAGTAAATTTACTTTTCGTCTAAAAGTAATTTCCTTAAAGTTCTATACCAATTTTATTTAACTGAGCCAAAAGAAGAGTGATAAACACCAACAACAACAAAATACTGAACAAATAGCAAAAAGCTAACAGTTCAATAGCAACGGCAACAACAAAATAAACAGCAGCCATCACTTTGTTTCTTGTCGTTTTGCGCTAATTTTGTGCAAACTTCGATGGATGAATGGAAAAACACGAAGATGACGACACGAAATGGACATGCGACCGTCAATTATTCGCTGGTGGATGTAGGAAATTTTAGCAACTTTGCAAGATGATTAAGGGTCAGCACAGCAGCGACTGCGTGTTGAGCGAATAAAGTCGTAAAAAATGTCGAAGAAAATGGCGGCGGAAAATTGCTTCTAACTATAATGAAATAAAACTAATAGCAAACATAACAAAAAGGGTCGTAGAACTGACTAATCAATATTATCAAAGCGGGTGTAAGTGAGTAATTTTCACTACATTTCTTTTGTAAATATGTCATTTCAATGCCTTTTTTCTATCCTAACCTAGTAACGGAATAGCTGATATGAGAGTTAAGAATTTTTTCGAGCTTTTTAATTTTAGAAAATTTTCTGCTTTTCATTATATTTGGTATGGCGCAAGGTTATTCTTCGAACACTTGTTTATACTAAATTTAGAAGTGCGTTATTAACGTTGCATTTGCTGCTGGTGCACTGCTGCTTAGGCTTTTTGAGCCAAAAAGGACCCGAAAATGGTATATAAAAAGCAAAATACTTAATTATTTATCAAAATTTATTTTTTCGTTTTCAAAATACTCGCTACCAAATGTAATACACTTATGCCAACAAAATGTTTGTCACAAGAACTTTTCGGGATGGCCTTCATATGGATCATACATATACTACTGTGATCAAGTTGAAAAGTGAATTTTATCCATTTCATCGCCTTTAAAGTAATCCCCTCCCGCTGAAATACGCTTATGCCAACGAATTTTGCAGTCATCATAGCACTTGGAAAAATCCTCCGTCGTGATGGCGATCAGGGACTTCTTCGATTTAGTTTTTTAATCCTCAAGTGAGTCAAAACGGTGTACTCGGAGTGGTCATGTGAATTTGCTGAATGGCCAGAAGTTACACGAAGGTAAATCAGGCGAATGCGGTGGTGATTAGTTCACAATAATTATGATATAATAGATCAAAAGATATTTACATTTAATCAGCATAGTTATTGTGCGCCAAAGCAGAGTTGGTTTACTTGAAGAATAAAACTGAGCCTACTCCCATTGTGCTTTGTATGGAAGTACTAAGGCAACTTTTCCGCACTATTAGAAATCCCGAATCGAGAAAAGTCCGGAAAAGCATGTGTAAGTAATCTAACTGAAATGTTATATTTCTACCAGTTACTTTGCGCTCCACATAACTCAATATTATTTTCCCTTGCATAATTAATTTTTGAGTGCAATGGCTGCCAAGTCTGTCATTGTGAATAGATACTCTGCTCATAAGTCACTGCTTCCATTTACCTTCAACTCCATAAGTTCTTTGAGACCGAAACTAGTTCAATAATCACCGTCATAATAATTTAGAAATTATTTGCAAGGGACAACATTTACTGCAAACGCAACAACTCATAAAACCACTAACCGAAAATGGAAAACAACGACAAATCGTAAAATATCTAACTGCTTAATACCTAATTGACTTAACGAACATTCCACCGTCGACTAATGACTGAAGTGGCTTTAGCCTTTTACGAAATTTACTACTTTTCACACAATTAACCACATTAGTCAAATCAGAGGAGCATTGCAGTTAGTATATATGTACATATGAGTGTATTACAGTGCGACAGTACCATAAATAGAAGCCTTGGATATTGCACATTTATATACAAGTTTGCACATATCCACGTGTTGTTGCAGAGAACGAACCAAAGTCAACTTAGCCATATCGATCATTATAGTATTCAGGAAACAATATGCGCTTGATGTCACATATGTTTGTATATTAAAGATACCTTGTCAAATAAAGAAGTTTTCCATTCATGGACTTGAGTTTGATCGATCAGTCGAGAATAATTAGAAACTGGAATGAATGGCTTGATAATTAAATAGAAATTGTGCTGCGCGTGTTTGAATGATGATGTAGATTACTTGGAGTATACTCTTTCACAAATAACGCACGTGCGACCTTGAAATCGTCTTAAATGTATTTTTTTACTCTGACTGACAACGCTTAATTTCTCTAGATTTTCTTCAGTAATTATTCAATATCATAATATCTTCCGAGTGCTGTCAAAATATGCTGCTTGTTGTCGAGTTTTAGATAAAGTATGTCCTTATTGCACGCGACATCACCGCGAGCTCAACAAATGCTCACTTGAGAGTGAGAATCAGTTGACCGGAGCTTAACAACGTCATAACAAAGTACTAACATACCAAGAAGAGGAAGTGTCCCCTCTATAGACATGTGTCTGTGAGTAAGTGTATAGAGTCTTGTATATATGTATGCATGGATAAGTGATAAAGCACTACTGCAATCATAAATCAAGTGCAAAAGTAGCAAATAAGCACAGAAACAGTGAAACTCGTGATGAAATAGCCGAATTGCCCCTGAAATGCCAACACGTTTAGGCCACGCTCTGTAGAATTGATTAATGTTGCTCCTACTCTGAGTGTATGTATGTATTGGTAACTGATGGCAAAGTTCACAGATTTTCGCACGAAGTCTGCTTCATGCTATGAGCCATTATGTTCCCGAATAAGTATTCATTTAATACAATATGTTTATCTCAAGAGTTTGACGAGAGCGACTGGTCATGCCTCTAAGTGAGTGCGATGCTCAACTGTTGCTTTTTACTTAACAAATCTGTCACACATTAATCAAAGTTTAAAGGCTTATAATGACAGCACAACATCAAGTACTTACAAAGAGTCACGGTTCAAACTTGGATACATATAAATGTTATACTATATAATGACCTACATACAACTAATGACAGAAAAAACGGCTACTGGCCAATTTAGTCAATGCAAAGGAATTTCAACTGGATATGAAACAATAAGTGTTGATACCCTCAATACATAAAGGAGCTTGCTTGAAAGGAGATAGGCTAAGTAGTTCAAGGGTTACTTCTTGATGTGTGGCTCAATTATACAGCTCAGCGTCAAAATGAAGTGAAAATGTTTATTAAAGTCCTTTACTTATTTTGAAGCATCCTTACGCGATTCAGCTCACGCTTACTAATAGCTTTCTCTACGCAATCCGTTCATTCAGTTCCGGCCCCTTTTGGCACAACCCGTGCACAACCGCGCTTAAAAGCGCTAACGTATAGATGAATTTAAGCAAACATTTCGCGACGATCATAAACCAAAATAAGTGCGTTTACCAAAACTTTCGAAACGGACAAGCCATTCACCGCTTTCATTTAGGTGGACATGGCAGAGTGCAATGAACGGTCTGATAAATTATACAGCTAACTAAGCGAAAGCGTTTTTAGCTGGAGTAACCGAAGAACCACGCAACAAGTCATCGTTACCCTATGCCGAACGCGGGATTTCTGCTTGAATTGGTGTGAATAATGTTGCTACTCTTTGGGTTTCGAGCTAGCTGAGATGCGTTTAACTTGCAAGGCGCCGTTGAATGGTGGTAAAATGTCAAAAACAGCCAGCCAGGCTTTGAATACGCTGTCATAGTCGCGCAGGCATACTCGTATATTAACGAAAGGCGATTTGTTGGTATCGTTTATCATAAACAATTACAGGCAGTCAACTGCTTTTGGCAGTCATTGTTGACAGTCATTGTTGTCTGCCGCTTAGTGCTCAGGCTGGTACCCGGACTAGTTTTGATTGCGGTAAGTGCGTGTACTTTGGTTGGACTGCAGCCCAATTGACAAACTCCCGCGTACTCGGTTCAGAGTGAGTCACAATCCAGCAGATAATGGTCATTTTATGCCCAATGGAAGTTCACAAGCCATGATTGTAGTCATACTTTAAGCCTTATATTCGTTCTTAAATGAAAAGGACAATTTAGTATAAACGAGACCATAAGTTAGAAAATCAAAGCGATTTTATTATTTTATTCAGCTGTCGTAGTATATGGTGAATGAAAAAATTAAAAACCGTAATATTTGGCTTTTTTACGCAAGCAGAAAATTCAGTATATTATTAAAGGTTACTCATACGCCGCCAGTAACCGATTGCTTACAAATTTCTTGCTCAAACTCGCGCTGAAAGCAATTTTCTCCATTTTTAAAATCTCATTGAGATACCCCAGAAGCACGTTTGAGAAATCAGAAATCACTTATTGCAAACTGTTGAATGTATAATTATTATTATTCAGTTTATAAATGTCAATTGTGGAGCAATAGCAGAACTTAAAACTTGAGACTTTCGCTAACCTTCTGAGTATAAGTTCATGCCCCCACAGAAATTTCGATTATGGCTGTTTACTCGGTTTACCGAAATATTCAGTAAATTTCCATAAGTTTCGGTTGTCACTTCTGCAATTTCTTCTTCATCATTAAGTGCGTGTATCACTTTTCGCCTGCGCTTCTGTACGAAATCAAGTTATAAACTAGTTTTTGTATGTACTTCAGTAGTGCAGCTGACGTTGACGTTGCCATACTTTCATTACCAAACATCGCACTGCATCATTTCACATCGTGTTATGTTCGTTTCCGCTTGAACAAACCAAATGCAATCAGCACATTTGACGTTGCCGTGTTGCTCTTCCGAAGCATTTGCCAAGTAATTTGAAGTGTCACTTCTGTTGCTCTGCTTTGCTGCTCTTCCAGTGCTCTAGAGAGTTGAACATAATTAGTAAAGGTTTTGCTTGCACGACACTTTTAATTTCCCTCAAAGTCAATTCTTGAGTAGAATGAAATATTATTACAACACATGATTTATTTCAAAATAAAAAAAATCTAAGTTAGGTATACGAGTATGTATATTATTGGTTACTTAACTAAAACTTATAACATTTGTAATGTGGTTACATTTGTGATTAATGTTAAATTTTATATTACCAAATTTTGTGTCATTCAACTGAAAATATTTTTCGCCTTCATGCTATTTTAAACTAAATTACATATATTCTTTCTTTAACTTAAATTAATCAAGCATCAATGAATAAATAAAAAATAGAGAAAATTTTAACTTTTACGGGTATTAATTCTGACCTAAAATTAGTCAAATTTGTGCTATGCCATTTCAAGCCACTATAGCCCGAATATGACAACTTAACCACTTAAGTTAACTGGCCAACTTGAAAAAATCAGTTTCTGTTAAGATTTTCTGTTGAAAAAAAGTCTGTGAGTTTACACATTTTTCGCAATCACCTGTATTTGAAGCTGATCCAACATGTTATTTCCCTACGTCTGCAATGTGAAGTAATAAACTTAATCGCCTAAACACCATTAGTGTGGATTAATCGTAACAGTTTTCGGTTTTTAAATGTTACAATTAATTACAGTTTAAATCAGAGTTAGCGAAAAATTTCCAACATACTTTTCTCGAAATTTCCGATGCAATAAAAGTGTCTAAATAATTGAATCTATGCGCGCATTTATGGTAGTCACAGCGTTTGGTGAATAAATTTAATCGCTTTAGTGGGGCAGGTGTTTTGTCGGTTTGTATGGAAAACTTTTTGAATTTTAAATTTGTTGAGATATCTTTGGGAAATTGGCTTGGATCTATAATTTCGAACACAAGGACTATTGTTATTGGTCAGATCGAGTCAATTAGGAGTCTTTTGTAATTGTGAATGGTATTATAGCTTCGTTGTAATCGAAATTAACGTCCCACCTTTGTTTGACATAGCGAAGACCAGCAATTAATATTAGCTTTGCTGCTAAACTCACTTGAAAGCTTTGCTTAAGTTGTTAAAACCTAATTAAAATGTCACTAAAATCTGCTTGCAATTTTCCAGAAATCACATTTAGATCCACAAAATTTAATACATTTTATTTATGTTATGTATTATATTATTGATTTGTGTCCAGAATTTGATTAAGTCGGCATAAATTCATATATTATTGTTCGCAGAATTGGGTGAATTTATATTTCGTCTGCGAACTTTTGATCCTATAGGCACTAATCACTTGCTCATTATCACTCTGTTGATCTTTAGGGAGTTGTCTTTTATGTAGTATATCAAATTGACACATTTTGCAGTCTGACAATTTCTGCTTACAATGCAAGTCTGCAGTCACAAACAGGTATGGAATACAAATGGTACATTACTTGATTTGAAAGCTATCAGCAAACCGAATTGTATTATTAAACAGGCAATGCTAAACGGAAATTGCTATTTTCTAATACATAAATTTATAATTATGTCTTCAATGTCGTATTACTCTAAAATATTAGTATACCTTTATAATAATAACATAATTATGATGACATTTTACAGTACTTTGCTGATTTTTCGGCTGCGTTTACCATCTTCAAACCATAAATGAAGCCATACCTTTTGTATAAGACCTTAAATTTTTCTAGCATTTGCTAGCGCCTACATCGCTGCTTGACTTTCTGTATAAATATCAGTTACTCTTGTTCATACTTTCCTTCATTTTAATTGAAATTTTCCACAAGCTCTCACAGCATTAATGATATTAATTAGCCACATAACAATATTTATCAATGAATGTGCTCACATAATCAATTTGTTTTCACTCAACAAGTCTGCTGTCAACAAGTTTTTCATCACTCAAACGCTTAAGGGCGGATTTGACTTCATTCTTCCGCCAGTCGTGCGTATTGATATTGAATAAACAACGAAAATAAAATACAATTAACATTTTATGATAATTATCGCTCAGGACCTCACACATTCATAGAATAGTAGACAAATTGACATGCCGAAAAATAGAAACGAGTTGGGGTATGAAAGCCCTAGCTGCTTATCGTGTCCACCCACACTGTAGAAGGATTTGCGCAGCAAAACTTTCAAAATATGGGTGTCAACACAATAAGCTTTGAAGAATTTGTCAAGTTCAATTAAATTATTAAATTACGTGGCATATGTATTTTCTATGAAAAAAGCTGTTATGAGCAGTTTGTGGTAGGCTTGCGTAGGACACATTTGCTTGGTCCCTGATTCGTATAGTTTCATGATTTCTGACAATTTACACTTTTACTACAAAATTCACATTCATTTCAGCTTTTTAGCTGGTTTTTTATTAGCTGACTATTTACCTACTTGTATCTTCTATTTGTTTAGATTTTGGTGTATTTGTGGGGAGGAAATAACAATGCACTGCTAATTGGCCTCACAAGTTATGTGCCATAGCAAAATTTATTTGTTAATAGACACTAATAAAACTGTCTGGGAATTCTGAGAAAATTTTTTACGTAAAATAAATATACGCGTCCTCTAATACCGAAAATTCTTGTATTAATGTTAACATACTAAGTTTTCAATTAAAGGTAAAGGTATTTTATTAGGCGTGTCAGGCAAAGAGCAACAGTCAATTTTTACCGGCTTTGTACAACGGTACTGAACCCTCTGAAGCATAATTGGAAAAGCGTAACATAAACGAGTTTTCTATGTTGATTGAAATCTTAGAAGTAATAACAATTTCAGATCATATCACGTAAAATTGCCACACTTAAATTTATTTGCTGCCATTTTCAGCCACTTTCGCACTTTTGATAACATCATTACATATTTCTGTTAGGAGATGAACTTCATTGTGCTACATTTCGGGTCTCTGGTTGACATAATTTAGAGATTAATAGGCATTTCAGGGCC
The DNA here is from genome assembly GCF_016617805.1 of Bactrocera tryoni. NCBI lineage: Eukaryota > Metazoa > Arthropoda > Insecta > Diptera > Tephritidae > Bactrocera > Bactrocera tryoni. Next base: position 80,092,969 of record NC_052499.1, read on the forward strand.
ATAAAATGTACACGTAAAAGCTTCATTTATTAAGTTATAATTGTAATAGCCTAGGGTAATTTTAAATATTTTTATAACCAAAACTCGAAAACGAAATGAATACCCAACAGACACATGGTTGGCGTTACTTACAACATAAGACAATGAAATGTTGTACAAAATGTTAGAAAAGCTCCGTATGCCCGTTTTGGTATACTTATATCAGTACTCAAATATATGTGACCAGTATCTCCCTCCAGAAGTAAACTAGTACCCTTTTCAGTACTCAATATTTTCTCCTAACTCATCACGCATTGAGTAAAAAATCTTTTTAGAGCTTCTCATTCATTTTGATGTTCTCTCTGCTGTCTTTTAGCGTTTTATACCCACGCCTAAGCTGACGATTTTAACGAAAATATTATGAATGACATCAGTGCAAGCATGATGTCAATACCAAGAACAACGACACCTCTGCCAACTTTCGTATTTCCCACGTACAATTGTAAACATTCCTTTATATAACAGCCGATGGGCAACATTCTTAAGGCATACTTTTCATGCCTTCAACCTTTCATAATCACAAGGCTTACATAAAAACGGTGGGAAACAAATCCACACTGTTTTGGGTAACGAGATAATGAGTATACAGCCTTTAGCTTAGACCGCTTGCTCTCCTTAAAATTTGAGGAAGTAATTTTAATGTCTGGTCAAATTACAAGTATCTGTGTAATACATGGGGTTAATGCATATTCTCTCATTTACTTTCATACATAATAATACTTTCTTTCTTTTATTTTATTAAATTCATTCTCTGCTGTCGCTTTTATGAACTGCTAGCCAAGCTTATTCGCTTTTTACTTTTATTTTTGCATTCTTCACTTCTTTTTTATTAACTCCATTGTCCACACGAAAAATTGTCAGCTGTGAATCCTTTCAATAATTCAGATGATTTTGTAATTGTTCACACAATTGGGTCTATGATGACAGTTTCAGAGCCATAAACTCGCCACGTCAATGGCCTAAAATACGATTATCATAAATAAAGGATTAAAACAGTTAGTAGAGCAAGTAATGTTTCGGGTATGCATATTTAGGGAACTTGGGCTTAACACATTCACTGCATTTGTTCAAGTAGAAGTTTTATTATTTGCGGTTATGTTTGTTGGCAATAATAAATTTGCAGCAATGAAAGTGGATTTTGCATAATCATGAAGGAGTTTTTCCACTTTAAAACAGAAAAGCCGAAATATTTTGAGATAAATTTAGTTAAGTGGTGTTGTTTTATAAGAAATTAAAGGCATGATATGCAATGTAAACAAATCAGTTTTAGTTACAAACTGCATTAGATATCATGCGAACACATTTTGGAAAATAAAATAATATGATTCATGGCATCGGTTAAGATGAGTTGAGATTAAATAAAAAAAAATTACCTAAGTTGGAATGTAGAAAGGTTTCAAAATCAGCCAACGCCAGTATAACTCGTAGACATCCAATGACAAGGCATTTCATTTGGCATATATAAGATTTCTGCACACTCGTGCTTTTCACACTTTCTGGCACACTCTTTTTAATCTAACTCACCTTTAAAGCATCACGAAATTTCTGAATCATGATGTTGTAGAGGAACTGATGCAGGTCGATAGGTGATACAGCACTCCGGATGTGAGGTTGACAGCTGCGAAAACATCTTTGAACAGTTCCGATTCAATGTACACGAAGCTGTCTTACAGCGTCGTGGGAAAGCGCCAAGCAGAGCAAGAATGCAGCGACGACGGCGACTATTCTACGCAGAAATGACAAAAATATTTGCATATTACACGTTATGCGAGAAGAGAAACGAAAAAATGGAAAAATAAAAAATAAAATAAAGTATAAGAGAAAAAAGTAAATATAACTACTATAATTTCAAAGGTAAACGCTTTAAATAAATAACAAAACTACATTCTTTTTAAAGCGCTTCTTTCTGCATAAGAAATTTCCGAGCACAACAAATCTAGTGAAAGATTTCAGTGAAAAAAACGTCTGCATAATTCCGCGAGAATCTTCGTTAACTAACTTTATGTTTTTCCACAGCATTGCCTTTTTCTAAGTTTTCGTTGACACCAAACCATTGCACACATCTAGCGTGTGTTTAGCCTACATAAGCTGAAGTAAACAAAATCGCATATGCTCAGCTCAGTGCTCCCTTTGCTAAAGTGGAAAATTCATTTGCTGATGTCACAGGTGGCTGTAAAGAAGAACCCTAAAGCGCACCATTCCATTTAAGTTTCTCAAATAGGGTACGCGCCTGCTTGCCGCTGTTTATGTGGCATGCGGATGTGGCAGTTGTTTACGACGCCGACACAAAATTATGTAAATATTCGTTAAGGTATATTGAACAGGAACTAAAAGGAGGATTGGTAAAGAGATGGCTTGGGTAGGGAATTTTGTAATGTTTGTAGGTGTTCGCTTTGTTTGCTTGGCTGAATTTTTGACAATGTTTTTTGTTTGCTTACCTGTTTTCCACATTTTTGGTCGAGCAGCAGACGCTAAACAAAATCACAGAAGGAATTTGTTAATATTTGGAGGCCTATGCTTATAGAAAGTTTCTAGAGCTAGTAAGTAGAAACCCCTAAACATATTAACTCATAAGCAAATGTTTTAGTAAAAGGCGGTGACACCGTGGCGTATGATGGACATACGATATGAATATTAGGCTGAGGGCAAAGCAAAGCAAATTGTGCAATGCAGCGGTGAAGGTACATTACGATGATCAACAAATTTATTATATTAAAAAAATTGGTGAAAATATGTATTTTTTCGACCGTCAAAACCCCTTAAGTGAAATTTAATTTTGGAAAAAAATGTATGTTATAAAAGCAAGTAAGAAAATATTCAATAGAAATTTTATATATTTAACTACTTTTGATTTCTCTCTCGCTCTTGTTAAGAATTTGTGCAAAACTTTTAAAATGTCTCAGTCTCTAGGGATGCATGTTTCCCTCTTTAATAACTTAACTTAAATAACTTGTGCATATTTATTGTTGGAGAAATATCTCATTATCCCTTTTTTTGTTATTTCAGCGACTTATATTTTTTGCAATTTTCCGGTTGTCAATAAGACAGACTGGAAGGTTAGCAAGAAATACTAAGCAAATATCAATGTCTGTGCTATAATATACATATAACTGTATAAATCCTTCTATTCAGACGTAGTTAAATATGTAGATACGAATTTGTCTCTATAAAATACGCAATAAAGTAGATATATATATACATATTTTTACTTTAATATTAATGTTGCTGTCACAAGATTTCAATTTTCATTGCTCACTCTTGATTGACTCTTGATGACTTTAATCTCTTTTCATGGGTCATCTTAACCGCTCACAATGGGAAAAAATTTTGTTTTGATTGATTAGAGTGTGAAATCAAGTCTTCTGGTCATCCTGAAATTAAAAACATTTTCCAAATTTCCCACACAGATCTTTTTTGATTCAAAACCTATTTTGTCCCCCTTAAAGTACTCCGCCTTAGCCCTAATAACTCATAATTAACTTATTATATTATAAGTATATATCCGCAATATTTCTTAAATCGCCAGAATTTATTGTGTTGTTCTTAGGCAAGCTCATATTTATTTTCAATGAATATAGAAGATACTGATTTCTTTTTCTTAACCTTAAAAGCTAAAGATTCTTAGGAAGAGTATTGGTTATTGAATAGTTACAAACGGGATAAGTATTCTCGTTGCTCGCCAAAGCGAAAAATTAACATCAGTCCACAATAAAACAAATAATACTGGAATAATAAGTTGAGCAAAGCTAATATTTTATAAAAAAAATATATTTATTATGCGCTAATGATTGCTTAAAAAAAGGTTTGAACTGAAACATATCCCAAGTCGCCTCGAAACAAAAACTAACAATAATTTACGAACTAACCGCTGATCCATATACAGTTAACCTTTATCGCAGCAATTTATTGCCAGAAAATTTGGCAACATCCCGTCATCATTGGCAAAAATCTGTTGTTTGTTCCTAAACTCTAACGGTTGAAACTTTTCGCATTTGCGAAGATTGCCCTCAATGGTTTATTGACAAACTTTCCGAGAATTATCTTTCACTTAAAATGCAACAAATGCACAGACGCAGGTAAATGTATGTATTTTCAGCTACCAAACTTTGTATGACACAGGATGTCGTGAAAGTACTTGCACAAATGAAAATATGAAATAAAATGAAATAAATTGCTTTTATGTGGTAAGCGAAGAGAGGGATTATAACTTGATTTTCTGATAATCGAATTGGCAGTGAAAATCTTGATAAAAATTTGGCATTAAATATATAAATGGAACTGAATTGAAACAATGCATTTATTTTGCAGTTAGTGTATATTACAAGCGTTTTTTTGTTTTACTTATATTTTTTTATTCATTTTTAAGGTCTCCTTTTTTTTGAGTTGAACAGCAAAGAGCTGGAAAAATTATAAATTATGAATGAATGATAAAAGACGATGAACGTAAGCTACCTTCGTGGCGCGAAAGTGTTAGAGAGCAGATAGGGGGAAATATAAATGAATAAAGGAAATCGTTAGCATAGCGGATACGTAAGAATATACAAATATTATACGCTTAATTATGTATGTTTATTTTTTAAATTTTTGTTAGCCTAAGAAATGTTAGATCCATGTAGATATTACTTTTGAAATTTTCGATTTAAAAAATCAATCTTAAGGCCACTAATTATTTTACATTGTATATTATTTCAGTATTTGTGATTTGATTTTGTTTATCATATTTTTACCTTTTACCACACATGTCTGTTTACAAAGAATTAATTCAATTTGTTTTATTAATGCCAGTTTTTTATAAACATTTTATTTGTTATTGTTATTGTTTTGAGAGCACTGAACTAATTTAATGCCTCACAAATTGCGCGCTGTCTATAATTTGCAAGCAAAACTGAAATATATATTCAGCATACGAGTTCGCACAGCACTCAGCAAGTGGAAGCAATTAAAATTACCAAACGCTCACAGTTCCTCCGAATCGCCCGGCTTTTGTGTGTCACTTCGACGCTGTAGATTAATTAGTTGATTTCACTTTGCATGAAATGAGCAGCTGGTAACAATTTCTCCTGCGAGTACCTGCAAATAAATAAAAAGCGAGAAGATTATTTTATTTTTGGTATCAAAAACTTTTTATGCAAAAATCGCAAGCGAAATACGACATCTATAATACCCATTTGTTGCTGTTTTGAGAAAAAATACTTTGTGTGTAAGTCAACGCACTTAATTGAGCTTTAATTGTAATGAGCAATTTGTGATTTTTGTTATTTTTTACAAAGTTTTATTGATACGAATACACCAATTTTCTGGCTTTTAGAGTTTTTAAATGTTTTTGTTTTTCATCACAATTGGGCTTCTTTTTTATGCAGTTCAAGTTGTCACCCAAAACAAATTTTCTTTTCAGGGAATAATTAGAAAACTGTCATTTGATTTCTGCAATTACTAGTTCTTTTAATCATAAATTTAGTGTTTACGAAAGCAAAACGGCTTAACAGTAACAGTACCAAAGGCAAAATTCAATACAGTGCACACTAAAAATCCGAATTCTTCGGGTGTAACCGAACATTTTATACTTGCAGCTTGCAAATAGGGGGCCTAAGGTAAGTTTTTATCGGATGTTATTAATTCTAAGAAGAAATGTGTTCCGTGATGAGAAAATGCGTTTTATTAAAATAACTGACATATTGGCCGATATAAAGTCACCCGGTAGATCGAAAATCTTTATATTAAGTATATGGAGATTAAGGGAAGTAATGACCCGATTAAACCCATTTGTACCACACAGACAAAGCCCTATAAGGAAAAGATTATCTCTGCATTTTAACTAAGTATATATCTCACAAATTGTTCGATATTTTCGGTAAAAAGTCAACTCTAAGCAATAGGATTCATTACCTAGGGGCTTAAGCAGATTTGGCAGTATTCGGGCAATTTTTCATCATAAAGAAGCACATATCAAATGTCATATTCTTAATCTGATATATTAATTCATTCTTGTTTTGTATATTAGAAAGTGAAAATTTCCAATGGAATGTAAAATTGTGTTTTACAGAAAATATGCCCATTTTCACACTGTAACATAAGAATGTCAGAAGTCAAAATGTTGTTGAAATCGGTCGGAGCGGATCTCGAGATATGCGATTTCACCTAAAAGTGGGTCACACCCATCTTCCAATTTGGCCCCGGCTCCATTAATAGCCTTTCATACCATCGCGGTGGTAGAATTTAATGTCTCTGCCGTATTTAGTTATTGATTTATTGCGCTTTTTGTAGTTTTCACAGTAACGTTATATGGATAGTCAGCGGGACTATCAGCCAATTTCATAAGTTTTTACACTGTCGGTAGAGTTCTTATAATATTTGTGCCAGGCAAATTCGGGTGTTGCGGTTTTAGTCTTTTGGTCTTTTGGGAGACATATACATTAAAGTTATGAGAGGCGGGGCCATGCCCAATTTTTCAAAATTTTCTGCCCACAATTGCCTTTTGCTACTGCGATCTCCTGTGTCAAATTACAGTTTTGTTCCTTAATTTAATTCTTAATTATGGAATTGTATCCTATTTCGCTCATCTATGAACTCGTACTTCACCTTTCGCCAAGGAACATGTTTACTAAGTTTGATCAAGATATCTCAATTTTCACTCAAGTAAGAGCTTGCATGGTCAGACGGGTGGACATGACCGACAACTCTGCCTGTCATTTTGAACATTTATATATGTATATATAACCCTATATCTGTCTCGATAAGTTTTAGGTGAAACGTACAACCGTAACATGTACCAAACTGTTCTGTGTCAACATGTTGCATGGGTAGAAAAATGTCTTACGTTGTTGAATTATAATTTTTTACATCTCAAAGGACTGTACTATACAACATACATTACAGTTGTTTTAAGATTTTTGCCGAGAAAGGCAACAACAATATTTTAGCGCTAACACCGCCACTAACCTTATAAATAACAAATGATCAACAAATGTCAACAGTAGCTCTGAGACTAGTCGCCAACTTCAACTTCAGAGTTCAAAACACTTCAAATATATATGTACACATACATATGTATAGGATATGAAGGTATATAATATTTATCCATTTCATTGGAGACATTATGCTAGAATGTAAGCCTGTGTGTCTATCAAGTGGGCGAGTATCCCTTCAAGTGAGGGTCACCAAAAGCAAACAAAACGCTCCATTCTTCGAAAATAAAATTGAATTTTTTTACTGTTGCCTTTTCTTATAACTGTAACCATATCTTGAACGCTTATTTTCTTATCTTACAATTTTCTCTTCGCCATTTCAGTTTTCTCCCACTCATGTTCCTTCTAGTTTACTTTCTGTTTGTATTTCCTTTGCCGCAATAAATTCTTTCCAAGTTTTTTTAATAATTGTCGCATTACAATAAACAAGCATAGTAACATAGCTACATTTAAAGCAATCGCACTGGTATGCTCTATTGTTTGGTATACCAATTTGTCACTATTCTTTATAACAGTAAATTTACTTGTTGAACAAAAATTCCGAATCAGTTTTGTATTATTTATCGTATAGTTTTCAAATGTTTAATATTTTTAACATTTGTATGTAGTCGATATTGTTGTTGTTGTTTGTTTATTTAAGCATAGCTAAAAAAGAATAATCCATTTTATACTTTTGCGTTACATATTAAACAATTTTAAGCAAATTCTTGAATATATTATTTTCAAGCTTTAAGGTTGACAAGGCGTATACGCAACAATTTTTAAACACAATAAGCTGAACTGATATCAGCTTAGCGGTTATATGGAAAGGTTTCTGGATATGCGAATAAGATGATATGATAATATGGTAAATATAAATGCTGGCTTTTGAAGAGAAAGTCAGGTCTTAAAGGGCGTTAATGCATATTGCGTAAATGGTATTTCAGCGCTATCAAATTTTATTTTATATTTATCAAGGTGCCTATAGGGAAATTTGTAAAATACGGTGAAACAAGCTTCGTTAATTATACAACCATTCTCTAAATCGTAAGTCCAAACGTAGGACAGAAATACGCGTAAATTCAGTAAAATAAGCAAAATAAAATGATAGAGGGAATAGTGAGTGATAGCTAAGTTAATTGACAGAAATTGTGTTAATAGGGGACTTTTGTTTAAAACAATAAATATTAAATATTAAAAACAAAAATCTGTTTAAAATATCATTAACGGTTTATAGTGATTTCTTATAAAGGTTCTTGTGAAATAATTACATTAAAAATCTTCATTCGAACTTAATATAATGTGTAGCTGATATCTGAAATTTTTTTATTAATTTTTTAACAATTAATTTTAATTTTTTTCACAGCATTGATATTTTTTTTTTCATTGCCTCAAATAATACTTTTATTAATTATTAATATTTTAGTCGTTGGTTCTTCCGCCTTTTGTGATTTTTTCGGAACTTTCTGCAAATATTGCCTCTTGTATTACTTTGTTGCAAAAGTTTTGTACAAGAATTAATTGGAAGTTCAACTCGTTCGAGTGCTTAACTTTCCAAGAACTGAAATTTGTGTATACATGCCCCGTCGTCTGAATCTTCATCTTTTCTTACATAAACATAAGAAAAAAGAAAATCAACAAGCACCTATTTTCTCGCCACACAGACATAAGTCGAATTAAATTATTTTTTGTTTTACTAGAAATTGTATGTTAAGTTTAAGAAGCAATAAGCTTCAAATATTGTGCTAATTTTAATTATTAACAGATTCTGCTGTTCGGTTTTTCAGTTTTTTTGGGGTTTTTGTTTTTATTTTATTGGGTAGTCGAAAAAGTCGTTTCGTATTTCAACTTATTTTTTTATATTTATAATGAACTTTAATGAACCAAATCTGTACTATTTTGGTCAATGATTTTGACTATTCTTTTCGCCAGAGACTCGAGATATACGACTGCAACGACATCTATTGACAGAATACGAAAAGACTTTTTCGACTACCAAATATTTTGTGACTGGCAGCAGTGCGTCTAGTAGATTTGGCTTCAAATTATTTCACTTGAATTCAGAAAAAAAAATATTCCTCATTTTCAAGCAGACAATCGGTGGATACCGTACAACGGTATTGCATGCGTTCACTGTCTGAGTCTTGCATAAATGAATATTTTCTTTAGTAAGCCCAAGCATTTTCATTATATTGTAGATATTCGCTAAAAGCTACCGATATTTGATAAGAACTCTATTTAGCCAAAGAACTAAGGCGACCGCAAAGTGGTTACGCAGCATTGCAGTCCACACGTGTATGCGAGTGTGTTGGTAACTTGGTAGCACATATACACATACAAAGCGATATTGATTTCCAACTGAGCGCGCACACAGTGCGAAAGCGTCGCAGAATCCAATTAATTTCATACGAGTACAGTTGGTGCCTGTTGGCAATTTCTCGGCGCGCCCACTTGATATCAGCGCCAGCAGTTACAGCTTTACATACATTTATGTGTCACATGCGGCGGTATTCACTTACATATATTTGCAGGAGACTTTATCACACACACACACACCCACAAAATGTCACATCGGTTCATAAATTACAATTTTGGCGTTTGAAGTTATTCTTGGTGTTGTTGTCTATGGTTGTTGTTGCAATCATACTTGTTTTAGGCAGACAGCTTGCTGCGCGTGCCACTGATCATAATGCCCAACAGTTTAAGTGATTTACACTGATTTCAATTGTCATTTGGCGGAATGTGTAAGCACTCTTTGCCAGAAAACACATTTTCTATTCATGAGGGTACTTTAAACGCGACCCTCTACTTATTTTTTTCCAGCTTCTTATTTAATTACTGTCCTATAACAGCAAGTTAACTTAAAAGTTATTAATCTTAAAGTAAAAAATTTCTTAGAAAGCTTCAGCTTTTATCTATTTATTTTAATATGACTTATAAATAAATTTACAGACATACTAGAAAAAAGGAACTGCCTGCTTAGGCCTTCGTCTCATTTTGTATAGATACATATTAAGTTACTTATATGAACATTTCAACTCTAAATTAATTTTAATAATATAGGATCTACCTCCTAAATTTCTTTTTCTTATATTTTCGTAGTCTAATGTTCCTATAGCGGTATGCAAATCAACATTTTGCGATGTGTCATTGTAGCAGTTTATTAGGTGTTGCATGGTCAGGGTATCATTACAGTTCATGCAAATTGGTGATTCTTTTGAAAGTAAATATCCGTGCGTTAGCTTTGTATGGCCGAGTTTAAGTCTCATCAAAACAAGTTGCTGGTGTTTTGTCTTAAAATTCTATTTGCTGCCATGTTGTTGAGATAACTGATGCATAGTTTTATAATGAGCATTAATTTTGTTTTCATAATTAGAAACACGTTGTTTTTTAATGAAGTTTGCGAGGCACCTTTTAATATATTTTGGGTGTAGTTGTTTCTTAAAAAATTAGGATGAGTGTGCGCATCTTTTGCTAATTGATCGGCATTTTCATTACCCGTAATGAATGCGCTGGCGTATATAAATTTTTATATTTTTGCCTCGTATGAGAGTCTCCTTAACCCTACGTGTGAGAATATCGCTAATATTTGCCGATTTTAAAGCGTTAATTGATGAGAGACTATCGGTGCATATTACTAGTTACAGCCTTTAGGTTTTAATTTTGCAGCTTCTTCAATTGCTGCAATTTCCGCGGTGAACACGTATATAACGGTGTAGCTAGGCAAAGGTCAATTTTTGACGCCTGCAATTAGATTACTCCAGCTTTGAATTCCGCTTGTTTCTTTGTTTCTTCTTTCTTCCTGTTTCATTGGTATTTTCTTATTTCTGCTAAGCATTATTGTGGTGTATCGTACACATTCGAAAAAAAAATCCAGTGTGTGCCTAGATGCAAGTTATTTATGCTGATAGATATGCACAAACCCTAAAAATCAAATTCACTTATATACAGGAAGTTTTTATATTAGTTTTAGTTCGTTTCAGAAATTATATACTAGCGGATGTAGTCATAAGTAAATTAATGATATTCTTTATCTAACTATACGATTCAGGTGATTTCGTGTAGAAATACGTTCGACCTACAACTAGAATTAACATCACAAGCAATGACTGTAATTGGTTAAGTTAAGACTATTTGCACACTTCGCTTCATTAATGTAATCCACTATACAACTTTGGCCATTACCATTATTCTTTCACTTTCATCTACACATTCCATTATTTATTTACCTATTTTGGTGGTCAAAATTAGTTTCTATGCTAAGTGTTTATATCGGATATGAGGATGTACGAGACAAAAAAGAAGTTGACAAAACTGAATTATTATAACGAAACATGTTCTTTTAGTAAACTTTTGCTTGAGTAATACCATATACTTGTATTATATAATCTATTCCATACATATAAAAGAGTGGTATGAAGCAAAGATCGCGACCAGCGATTCACAATTCTATGCCATTCAACTCCAGAATCAGCATCACTGCCGAATCCATAAGAAATTAAATGCAACGTTTGCATTCTTCAGCAGAGAAGAATCTGTAGTCGACCGTTCTCTTGGCGAAATCTACATACCCACCGACGGATCAAAAATGAAATTACAACATGAGCCGGCTTACCCTGTAGTATTCCATGCACAAAAGATAAATCTAGTTATTTACTTTCTAGTGTATAGCCAAGCGATAATTAAGACTACTCAAGCCTCACTTCGATACGTTTTGCAAGCAGGCAAAAACTTGACTCAGTCAAATAGGAATAGAAAGAAATGAAAACACAATTCAAGTAAGCGGCTTAGACCATTCAGCTGTTTCAAAGGTTGTTTGAAGCAATCAAGCCTAAGGGAATACCTCAGGCCTTGGAATACTAGTCACACAGGGCAAATTACAAATTTAATAATGTATCAGTCATCATAGGGCACCCACAATCAAGATCCCACCTTTAGTAAATTGAAAAAGAAGATACGGCGAATGCAGAACATGCGTGGAGGATGATGAGGTGATGGAACAATTTCTAAGCGATTACTCGGTCTTCAGTCAGCAGAGACGGGGTATATTCCACGGCTCCCAATGCACCAATTTAAGATACTTTCGGCAGCTTTGATGGAAGAAAATTTGTTTTTTTGCAAAGTTTACAGAGTTATTGGATACGGCTTCATTCAGTTATCCCCGGGAGTACATTGATGGCCTAAATGCGGCCGCCAGCGCCTCACTTTTCAACCAACCATCTAATATTATTTTATCAGAGTGCATTAAGAAAATCAGAGGAGTGCTAATAAATAATAGCTTTTGAACGAATTTTGTTAATTATATCCACCTTTTCACTAAATAAATACTAACAATAGACTAATTGAAAGAGAAAACTGATTCGTTATTTAAAAGTATTAAATTTTTTCTGGACTTACGGCACTTCCCACTGTGGCACACCAGTACAGAGCAGTAAAAAAGTATGTTTAAATAACAACAAATCATTTTCGCATTGGTAGGCTGGATTTGCTGCGCTCAAACGCGTGTGCGGTTACGGCTTGTTGTTCGATATAAGGATCTATAAAAATCTATAAACATACATAAAAATGTATATGATTGTATGGCGAATAGATTGACTCACTTGAAGCTATAACCATGGATATAAGTGTATGTAAGTGAATGGAAAATTAAATGCCATATTTTACTTTTGTGACTCTTCACTCAACAGTTTGTCGTGTCAGCTATTTTTATTTATTTTAAATATTTTTTCTGCTCTTTGTTTTAGAGATTTAATATTTATGTAATATTCGGTTCAGCGGAATGCAATTATATTGAGCAACATGTACTGTTTGGGTAAAAACAAAGAAATGTCTTCATATATACGTATAAACATATGTATTTCAGCCAGCACGTGGCAGCTCGCATTTGCACAATAAACGTATTCGATTACCGCAAAGGCAGCTCGTTAGTGTTAAGAATATACACATACACATGATTTCGGAAAGTTAAGGTCATTTACTCATTTTCTTCATCACAATTCTTGCCACTTTTTCTATATAAATTTTTTTCCATACATGCAATGCAAAGCAACAGCATATTGATAAACTTTTGATAGAGAAAAAATCGCATGCGAAAAAATTTATATTTTCTGGCCAGTCATAAAGGACTATAACATATAAAAATTCATTAAGTATCGATTTTCGATTTAGTTCATTTAAGATGTTATACTAAATATAAATTATATAACATTTTAATTTTTTTTTTTGGTAAATATGGTATAGTTAATTATCCGATCCAAAAATTTTAGTGGTGTAGTTATCCGAATGGGTGATATTATACATCCAGACTAAATAAATATACTTTAAAGAATACTGACAATATATGATAGTATATTTGCTAACTAAAAGCCGTCTTTGCCTTGACAATCTTTGAAATAATATTATATATATTTTTTGAGAGTTAACGAACACTTGTTTTATCTTCGAAATTGCAATCTCAAAAACGTGAAACGAAATTGCAGATTTGCAAATTGTCTCCCAACGATGGGATGGAAGCCAAAATCAGTGCTAATGACTGCGACAAATGCATGGAAGTAGCCACGAGGATACAGACACTTGCTTATACACAAGCATATCTGGTTTCCACCCACATAAGCTGCTGCGAAAAGAGACTTTCAAATATTTTTCTAAGTTAAGTTGGTATTGTCCTTGAAAACTATCGTCCACTGACTGTGATGGGATTAAGATTGTGAGTCTAAGCATAACTAGAATGCTGTAACCACACATACAGGCACACACTCATATTTGAGCGTTCGAAGCCAAAGTTTTGGGTTCCCGCTATGTCAACATTATGTCACGCTGTGGTGTTAAATCTGTCAAATGTCAAACAAGACAAGTAAATGACATAACTGTGAGCAGCGCTTACTTTTACACAAACAAAGAGTTAAACACCATTTGGATAAATATTTGAGAATTTAATTAAATGACAACTTACTCCCAGACATTGAAGCTCTTGAGCGGCAGCAGCATATGCGATAAATTTCCATATGATAATTCGCATATATACTTCAGCACATTTGTGTAGACTACTACTGTTTATCCTTATATTACGTAATTACTCAATAATATGCTTATGTACCAACTTGAGTGTGAAAATGTATTTGCGTTTTCGGTATGCAATGTGAATTCCGCAAGCTTGTGAGTGTAAATCCATCAAAGATATTAATTGATTGTTGTTGTACAACAATTGTGTGAAATTATGTTCGAAAAATTTCTCGCAATTTGTGTCCTTTAAGCGTTTATTATCACAGCCATTGTCACGTGTGCCATCTATGACGGAGAACGGAAAAATGATTTAGATATATTTTGGCTATTCCAAAATTTTAGTCCCCGTCTCTGCTAAAAAGACATACTCAACTAAAAAATGTTTTGAAAACTTTTAAGCTATGTGCCACTCCGCGACTGATGAAATGAATGATGGTAAACATGAAGATTGAAAGGGCGTTGCTTTTATTCATTTAGGCTCTTCCGCTGCGCTGCACTAATGGGCAAAGTTAAATGGTGCTGATAAATTCAATATCCGGTCAATAGTTGGAAAAAGTTCGCTCGGCAACGCCACACTGTTGTTGTATGGTGTTCTCTTGGTTGCCAGTAGGTAGGTAGTAGACTTTAGGCGGTATTAAAATATGTATAAAGATCTTTTGTATATTGAAGATAAACATAATATTAAATTTTGTACACAATAATGCATTTGTATGATTGCATAAAATATATATATTTACTATATATAAATATAAAGTTTCACCAAAAGAATATTAGATCGCAAATTGAAATTTAATTCAAATTTAATGGGCAATCAACATGTTACCCTTTTGTGTAACGCGGTCAATTTGAAATTGTCCGATGACGCGTCGAATGAGTAACATCCGACAGAGAAATTCAAGTAGAATTCCGCTGCTTCTCCCTGTTCTAATACATCTGTAATTGTAATAAACAGAATATTTTCCGAATTAAAGGTCAACATACGTACGACGGCAGAATCAGTCTGGCGAATGCCACCATTCATACGTAGACTGCCATTGACTGCTAATGTCACTGCCGCTGTTACCATCACTGCCTCTGTTACTGTTGCAGTCGTTGTTACAGTCCCTGCCGTTGTAGGTCGTATGTCACTGTAAAGTTGAGGTCGACGACGTCGCCGACGCTGTTACCCGCATTGAGTGTAGCAGCGAAAAGCGCAATACGGAAACCGGTCATAAGCATCTTTGGTAGCAGCAAAAATATAAACAAACCAGTTTTTGTTGTAAATTGGTAATACGAGACGCTCGCTCATTCGCGGCGAACTCGCTACTTGATTGACTGTGTTAGCAACTGCGTGTGGAAGGTCATAGTTGTTAGAATTTCAATTTCTTTTCCCTTTTGCTTTTGTTTTCTTTCCGTTTTCATGGCTTTCTTCTTTATTTTCTTGCAATTCATAGTTATCCTTTGTGTGCATGACTTCCTTGTTGTATTATTCACGCCACCTCCCACGCGCCGGTTCGCTTCACAACGCGTGCTGCACATTCGACACTGTTGCTTCACACAGCGTTTTTCCTGAATTAATGGCGCTCGCTGCTTGCCATAACAGCTAAATGGCTTACCGGTAGGTTGTCCTTATATTCCTTCTCACATTACCTTTTATTTGGAAATAAAATCGTAAAATTTATGCTTTCCACTACATCATGAAACGTCACAGCTGAGGCCATGTGTTGCTTGTTTTTGCGTCAGACTTGTCGGTGGGCCTCACGGTCGGTTGTTGTCACATTTCCAAGCGGAAAGAAAGAAGTCAAGTGTTTATAATGCGTTCAATTTGCGTCTTTTGGTGAACACACTCTTACGTTATTTGTATGTCGATGTGTATTCTGCTAGTGAGATAGTTCCTTAAACAGAGTTATGGCCACTTAAGCTGATTGCATAAAAGAATGTTGGGTGATAATGATTCTGAACCGTTAAAACGTGACTTAGCTGTTCAAATTATTTATTATTATTGGGAATCAATTACAAAAAAAATTACTTTAAAATCAGTAAGACATTTGAGACCTTCACGGTTGAATCTAGTACCCATTCAATTCAACGTTAAGCTTCCCTAGGTTTCAGCTTGCCACGTCACGTGCCAGTACTCATCCGTAAATCTCCTAATTTAGGCCAAAAGCATCGTACGTGACGGAGCACTTAAATTTCAGCCAAATTCGTGGTATACGTTGGAAGGTATAAACGGTAGTGTATTTTTTTTTCTGAATAGCTGTAAATTATCAAAAAACAAGTCATCTCATCATCTAAATGCAATTTAATGCGTTGCCTAAAAATGGATTTTTATTCTTCCTTTAATGTTTCTTTGATCGATTGACACTTCCACTTAAACTAACAGGTTTGTAATTATGTGCACGTTAATGTAATGCCGTAGATTGTTATAACGGATATTTATAAAATGCTTGGAAGTGTTGCTTTGGTAAACATGCCACAAACGTTGGAAAATATTTTTGACAACTTTGCTGATTGCTATCGGCGAATTTTATTTACTTTTTTAATGGAAGCGGAAATAAATGAGGTTGAACATTGAGAAAGATAGCTTTTGATTCTTTTTTTTTGAACAATTTCAACATCGTAAGCAAGACATAAAAATGCTGAACACATATTTTTAAATAATGAGGTGAGGAAATAAAGATTACTTAAAAAAGTTCAAAGAACATTATATGAAATCATGATTTGTATATCGCCTTTAACAAAAGAATAAATACAGTATCTCGAAAGTCTATTTTACATCTCCACATACGATATTTTATTTCGAATATTTTCTGTTATACTTGTATATAAATATTAATATTCTTCACAGATTACAAAGTCAGAACTTTTTGTAACAAAAGTGGTATTTAACAATTTATATTTTATTTAGCGATATTTTTTCCATCACTTCTAAAATTTTTCGTTGCTTTAAATTTATCTTTGATTTACATTCGAAACTGATATATTTCTTTTCCATTCAATGACGCATAATTCCTGTTCAAAATACTGTTGCATCGCCAATGCAGGTAAATCCAAGAGTTTCGATTGACAATTATCGACGCAACTTGGAGATAGCAGACTGTCATAACGAGGGATAATTTGTGATAACTAAAACTTGTATCCGTAAAAAGTTCAAATAATAAACCGGTTAAACCCTCTAGATTTGCTAATTCGCCCAGAATTTTGCCAAGAAATAATTGAAATGGTCGAAGAAGACAATAATGTGATAAATTGCGCATTTTGATCTAAACGGAAATGTAAACAGAATTACGTATTATATATGGAGTGAAGCAAATTCAAAAATAATCCACGAGACGAAGCTGTACCCAGTACGAGTCACTGTATGGTGCACAGTTTCATCAAGGTGTATTGTGGGGTCATACTTTTTTGAAGAAATGATTTAAAGATTTGGAATGAGTTTCAGACATATCTCTCTCCATGTCATATGTTTCCAACACGATGGATCATTACACACATAGCCAGACCGGTTATTGCGTAGCTTTAACTAAAATTGAAAAAAACTGTATATGAAGGAACTGCACTTTCTGCTGGCCCCCAAGGTTACCTGACCTGATTCCATCAGACTTTTTTATTGTGTTACGTCAATCAAGAGGTGTACAAAACAAATCTCTGAAACCTGACTGAATTAAATCGATAATTGAGTCCCACCGACTTCAACACTTCAGACCGCAATGAATAATTTTCTAATTAGGTGGCTCATATTCGTGGCAGTACCTGGGGTCATTTACGGTCCATAATTTGTAAAGTTAATTAATTATATAAAATAAAATAAAATTTTCTACGCAACGAAAGAAAAAAATGTAATCTATAGCTTCAATTTCTTCAAATAAATTCCTAACGAACATTTGATATTATCCATTTCTAGTATCAGTATGGAAGCAGCTCTTATTTTAAAGTGAAATATCTCTCGCAGACTAATAGTATTAATCAGACTTCGATAGAAGTATTTCAATTTGATTAACAATATTGATCAATTATTCACTGAGACGCTTTCATACAACAACAAAATATTTCCGAAACTTGAACTTTTATAAAACAAATATTTTGTGGGAACTTATTGTAAACAATTCTCAATTTTTTTATACCTTTCAAGGCATATTTTCTCCAACTAGTTTCTTAGTGATTTCCAACAATTTATATTGATTAATGAGTCGCTATAACTTAAAAAATGTGGCAAATGTGGCAATTTCCTCAGATGATTTACTTGCCTTAGAAAAGCAAGCACTCCAAATAGTTGCCAAGCAAGTCTGCTCCAAAATAAAAAAATAATTGCATTGCAGTCTAGACATGACTCAGTTATAAAAGAATGCTGTTTTTTATTCTTCACCAAGCGCTGTGCTCGTTATATTTAATTTAATTTAATTTAATTCAATTTAATACAATTTTTTTTACTCTTGCACTTGCTCTTTAGTGTGGCAATGAATTTTAAGTGTCAGTGGAGATGTTTCGCCATTTTGAGGGGTCATGTGGTTGATGCAATAAAATGCGAAAATGTGTAAACATGTATGTATGTGTGTGTATGAGCTAATAGGTGGTTATAACGAAAATGCTGACTTTCTGCTTCATTTACTTTTGCCACTCGTTTTTACTGCCGCGCGGCAATTTCACCTTGCCTTCACCTTCACTACTTCCTTCGCTGAATTTCATGTCAATGCCAATGTCGAACTATTGCTGTTTTTGCTGCGGTTGTTATGTTTTCATGTAATTTTGTCGTTCTCCCTCACAAAAATACAATAACAACAAATTTAGCATAAGTAAATCAAGTAAAAAATATATAAAATGTTCACGAATGAGTTGTTGCTAACTTTGGCATTGACCGCTGATGCGTGCCTGTCATTGACCATAACAGTAAAAAGTCAAAGCGACCAAAAAGTATTTTTCCTAAATCATTTTCTCATTTTTATTCACCATCAAAAACTGAAGAAACCCACAAAATATAAAATAAATCGCAAATATCTAATACTTTAATAGCGACACCAATAGCAATACCAGTAGCGACCACCGTAAAGTGGTAAGGTTCAAAATTTGTGTCAGCTAAGATGTATGAATAGAAAAATGTGTACTATGATTAAGACACGAACGAGGCATTCAGCCGTTATTTTGCCGCTGGTAGGCATCATAATTTACATACATTTAGAGGATGGAAGCAGGAAAAGCATTTAAATAAAGGAACGGATGCAAGAAAACAGGCCGTCCAATCAATTTTAATAAATTGTATTTACTCTAAAAGCAAATGAGTGTGGAAACTAGCACCTCTAAGATATGTATTATTTTGAAATATACTAAAATGGTTTGCATGAAGCTCAAGCGGTATTATTGCCATTAATAATGCAAACAAAATTAGAAGGAAACACTTCATAACTCAATAGGCTCGAATAATTGCTTGAACTTCATGCAAACCATTGGCATAAAAAAGAAACCAACTTAAATATTTATAAAATTGTATATCCATTAGACGGAATTAAGCAAGAGTTGAACTTAAATGTCAAATGATGTAAAATTGTTGTCATGGTATGCGTAAAGTAATAGCCAATTCTGGAATTAAAAAAGAAATAATTTTCAGTTAAAGAAAACTAAAAGATTAATTATAATTTTTGTTCATCATACGCCCCGTGCGACTGCTTTATTAACTTCGTTTTAATAAATTAGAGTTTGCTGCAGCAAATGTTATATTGAAACCAGTTAATAATTAAGATAAAAACAAAAAATTTATAATGTCAAGATATTATATAATGAATCTAATGCTTCCATTGTCGTGACCAACTGCTGTAAGCATAAATATGTATACCAACATGTAAATTACTA
The DNA here is from genome assembly GCF_016617805.1 of Bactrocera tryoni. NCBI lineage: Eukaryota > Metazoa > Arthropoda > Insecta > Diptera > Tephritidae > Bactrocera > Bactrocera tryoni. Next base: position 80,112,777 of record NC_052499.1, read on the forward strand.
TAATATTGTTCAATTCTTCAATTAACTGAAATCAATTTATGCCTCGCTGTAGTGCTAATTCGTGCTAAATGACTATTGCTTGCTCAATTATTTCCTTTCAATTATGTCTTTTCGGAGGTGATTAAGCTCCAGGCACGCTGACACTGTGGGTGAGTAAAGTAACTAAATTAGTTATAAGGATATTACTATTGTTCATAATTAAGGAAATTAATTAGAGAGTGTGTTGCAAAGACATAAATAGCTCAGCCTCAAGTAATAAGGAAGTTGAATGAACAGTATCGCTTGCAGATATGAAATCCACCCAATACATAGGAGTATTGCATTGGAGCATTTGATTAAGTGAAATTAGGCGAAAACATACAATATATATTAATATTGCCGTTACTATCTTTTAAACGATCAGGTAAACGTAAAAAACGTAAAAGACCTCTTTGTAGTGTATTAGATTTTCTACAAAATTTTTGAAACGTGAAACTTTTTCAAGTGGTTGGAAGCGGGAGTTTACCTGCAACTAAGTATTAAAGAAAATTCTCTTCAACAAAACTCATGCCTCCTTTGTTCAGTTCCAACACAACACAAAACTGTTGAATAATTTGATCAAATTACGCTATAAAAGGTTTAGTGACAGCACGGTGTCTAAAATTAAGTCGTACTTTTCGGAACTTTGGAAAATCTAGAAACGCGTGTTTGGAAATTCCTCCCGCTTTACGCTGGGGTGATAAATCGGCATGCACTCCCGGTGAAATTTCCAACTTCTTAGCTGAGTTCTTCAAGTTAAATTATGTACATGATGAGCTTGGAACTATGTACTTCCACTTTTTCTGCTAATAATTTTACATCCATAAATTTTGGTGTTTTTCGCAGGAAGATAAGCTATTTTTAATATCAAGCCTTCTTTCAAAAATTGTTTTGATGGGCCGCCGACTGTACTTATAAAGAATTGTCCTGCCTTGGTATATCGGCTCATGATTCTCTTCAATAATTCTCTGTCTTCTGGTAACTTTATTTCAGACTAGAAATTGACATTCATTACTCCTAACCTTAAAGATGGTAGAAGGATATAGTAGTTTCCAATTACTGGCATATTTCTAAACTCTCCACCATTTCCAAAATTTTTGACTGCTTTGTTGAAAACAAGTTATACTTTGCAGTTAAACCAATCATTAAAGTCAATCAGCAAGGGCTAGTCTCTAGTCGTTCTACTATGTCAAATTTAGCACTTTTTAGTGATTATTGAATGTCTGTCTTCTTCGCTACATTTCAAGTAGATTGTGTTTTCACAGATTTCTCTAAAGGCTTTGATAAAGTTCCACCCAATATTCTTATTAAAAAGTTCTTCTCCTGAGGTTTTCAGTCTGTCTTCTTGCAGTGGATGAAGCAATATTTGCACAATAGACATTGCGTTGTTATTGTCATTGGGATGCCATAAGGAAGCGTTTTAGGTCCTCTTCTTCGAAGTCTGTTTCATTTCATTTCCTATTGTTTTTCTTCTGCTAAATTTTTACTATTTGCAGATGACTTAAAAATATTCACAATAAATAAAAAATAAAATTACATCTAAAATCACTTGAAAATCGACGGTTCGTTCTCGACCTTTTATTTTTTTTCAATGTTATTAATGGAGGTATTGACTGCCCTTATTGGTTAGGAAGAACTAATTTCAATATACCTCAGCATTGCCTCAGATCTATTTCCCTATTTTATTGTAATAAAAACTTTCGTAATTAAGTAAATAAATAAGCATAGTCCGGTTAAAATAAACAAAAAGGAGCAGACAATATTCCATTATGACATTACAACTCCATAGCTATTTTTTTGCTAGAACAATATTTAGAGTCATAAAAGTCTTATAAATTATTTACTGCTATGACAGCAAAATCAGCACAAAATAACACTATAAGTCAAAAGTGGAACACAAAAACAAAACAAAAAAAATCTAAGTACTTAAATACCTATTTAACCGGTCGAACATACCACAGTCGCTAAATGCCTCAAGTGGCTTTTCCCTTTTACAAAATTTATTACTTTCCACACAATTAACCACATTATTCAATTATTTCTGAAGTACGCTGTATGTTTGTAAATAAGTGTGCGTTAGAGTGTGCTAAGTTGGTTCTATATCTAATAAGATTTATATGTTTTTATAGGTCTTGCATAGACAACAATAAATAGGAGCAAAATATGTCCATACCAAAGAGTATAGCTGATGCAATGGCTATCAAAACAATATCAACGATTGTTTACAAACAAAATATTCAATCAACCCTTTTCAAATATTCACAATTAACCCTTTTCTCTGGAAATGCTGTTTATCCTGACAGTCGGCACCTACAGGCATCCAATTTTGGCAAAACAGAAAGGCCGAAGAAGCGCGTGTATTATTTACTGAGGCAGTCCGTGTACTGTGCGTCTAGCATTAAGTCAACAGATATTCAAAATGAATTTAATAAAATAAAAATTATGTGCAAATAAAATATGTGTCGAACCTATGCAAATAGGTCTATTATTATGCAGACAACAATATGGACTTGTTTCCACATGTGTTTGCATAAATATTTGTTGATACTTTTATGATTCGAATTTGCGACATTCTGGACTTCAGACCAATATTGTTTTGCATCTTGATTTTTCTGATGATATTCACATTGTTATTTATGCATTGACTTTCTTAAACAAATGGTAACTTTACCTAAGCGATATTTTAAAATGTAAACTTTTTTTATTATATAAATATAAATATTATTGATCTAAGATATTCGAAATTACTGTTTTGTTGTCGAACATTTTATATTTTGTTTGAAATTGTATAACAGTTTGCCGTTTTCTAATCAATCAGCTGTCCGTTAAGAGAGACGGTGTTGCATTTCAAACTAGAGAATATGCTACAAACTGTCTTCTTAACTTTACGTTTCTACTTATTGGCAGTAAGATATTGCAAACCTTCTTATTGGATAATCTTGTCGCCAAAAGTGAAGTTGGATAAGAGTAGAGGACATCTATGCGGATGGCTCCCAACTGGATAATCCAGTGGAGGGTGATGAGATTTCCGCAAAATTAGATACCCGAATCGTCTTTCGTCAATCAGACCAATGAAGCGGCTTCCAAACGGAGATTACATCAATTAAAGAAAGGCTTCTTGATAATGAGTGTGCTCAGAGAAAGAAATATATTTAATAAGTATCTTAGGCATTCGTCAATGGTAGTGAAATGATTTCTATTTGACGCTAAGCCTGCAATGGGTTTCAGAACATAGTGGCATAGTGTGTGGCTGTGAAGCAGGCACCACCCTACCATTGGGCTTTGAACTAGAGGGAATTCGTAAGCATCTGGCTACTTGTAAATATTTAATCAGCAAATATGTGACAGACTGTAAGAAATAACCGCTCGTATCATGCTACATACCATACCCTACGCAGCAGATGACAGAGCTAGTACGGGACAGTGAAGCATTCACGTACTTAACTATGCTTGAATGCGACTCCAAAGTACACCACACAGTTTGGGGCAGCATGCATATTAGCAAAAGTGGTGAGTTGTTCTTTAACTACTTACTAGATACTAGGCTTTTGTTATGTAACCGAGGTAATATGCAAACGTTTATAATAAGAAATCAGCAGGAGGTATTACACTCGTGTCGAAAGAATTAATAAACAGGTTAATCCAATGAAGAGAATTGAGACAAATATTGCAGAAAAGAGTAGAAGAGTGGGATATCTAATCGAAAATCATATTATAAGTAGAGCTGAGTCTCGGCGAAGTTAAACTCAGACTGCTCAACAAGCAGCAAATATGGCATGAATGGAATGTAGGCCGCAAATGCCGACTATTAAAACTAAAAAGAAATTACATAAGATCTCATATGGATGAAACTTATTACGCCAAGTTGCCAAGAAAACGACGAAAAGTGTCCCAATTCTTAAATTCACGGGACACTACACAATAACATATATAAGGAAAGGATTTAGGGTGAAAGGATTCTCAACACGTGCTGTAAGTAAATATGCTTAGGTGGGCAACCTACTATAAATCAAGAGAAAAATTATCCAAAAAGCAAACACATTTAGACTCATGGTGAAATTGTCGATGTGCCTGAAATGCCAACACGTTTATATCACGCCGCACAGCGTTGAAAAACATTTATTTCCTTCGATGGGTTTATTTGTCGATCAACTTCATTTTAATGGCTTGAGTCATTTCGTTCTTTTAGATCTCAAGAGTCTGACGATGGCGTTCCCGTCAACTGATTTGCCTCTTAGGGTCATGCTGTGTTCAGGTATTGTTGTTTATTTCAAGCTGTCAACCATTAATCACAAAATTGTACTGCAATTCAGCAGTACAATATGTATACTTCTATATAACATATAGAGACATGGATACTTATGGTGAAATGACAACGTCAGACTAGATGGAATTAGGAAGAATCCCAACCAAGCCACGAGCACTGTGATTTGAATACTAAACACATTATGGTGGTATGTTAAATTTCTTCTTGATATTTTCCCATATCTTATATGGCACGAATAAAAACATGCTCACAGCTCTAACGCCTTGCTTTTTGTAATTCTTTTCTCCAATTTTGACTCGTTTTTTCAGCATCCATAATAACCACATAATATCCAACACTGAAAACGGCGTTTTAATCTCACAAAAATCATCATTGAGTTTGAGCGAAAATTTCACGAATATGATAAAAAACAACAATTAGTCATAAATACAAATACTCCACGTCAAGAAAATAGTATCCATTCAGTAGCTTCAATTTAGTTAACGCTGCAGAGTGCAATAATCCCATTCATAAATTATTCAGTTAATCGAAAGTGAAAGCGCCGTTGAATCATTTGGAAAGTAGCGAAAGCGGCAAGCTTGCCTATTGACACGCAATTTGACGGCATCATTTGTCCAACACAATCGCTGTCGAGCTGCAGCTTTTCACTGTCATTGTTGCTCGTCTTGCTGCACAAGCTGATGCTTCAGTTCACTGCCTCCGATTGAGATTGTATGGTTACTGCCCAGATGTAAATTAACTTCACACTCACACAAACCACTCAGTGACACCCAGTCTGGTGATGGGGACTACATTGCTGCCCATGATTATAAATCAATTCACTGCAGCGTGTTGGCATGCCATGAAAGTGGCAGAAAATGTGCCTTTATTGGAACTGCAAAGGCTCTGCGTTGAAGCATGTGTATTATTGGTTGATTGATTGGAAAGGGAGGCTCATGAGCCTTGGAATACAGGTGGCCGTACTTACGCCATCATTAGGCCTATTTTCCTCTCGGTTGATAATCAAACAAAACTTTGTTTTTTAAATCCCAGTTGCCTAATATCTCTTAAGTTGTAGCATTGGGAGCTATGGAATATTCACCGTCACACCCGGGTGCAGGCTGGGCATTTGCACAGAAAATGTTTCAATATGTCATCATCCTCCGCTTGTGCTCTGGATTCCGCCAAATCCACTTTTCTCACTTTCTTAAATTTGAATATTAAGTGTAAGTGCCCTTTGTCGCTTTCAGTGATAATACCTGTTAACTCAGTTTTCCCATATAAAAATAAAAATATCAAGCATCTTGACTACCATCATCCAAGAGCGCCCTAAAACCACCGTATTCTGAATTTAATTTTCGTATTTTTTATTACGTAAGCCCTTCTGGTTGCTTAAATGTCGGTTAATAACGGGTAAGCCAAGTAAAGGCACTCTTTTCAACAGCCTTTTTATGACAGATAACGCGTGAGTCGTGTCAAAATTGTTTGGTATTTTATCATGGAAAGACCTGCGTCCGAACACTATTATTTACTAATGAAGGTGACTCGGGCGTATGAGTTACTGTTAATATGAATCACTGAGCGTAATATCTACCATACTGACACATAATAGACCAAGCTAAGGCTTACATACAAATTATGAGAGCGAATACTTTACTTACAAACTTTAAATTTCCATTAAAGAATCGAAAAATAATATACTTAGAAAAATTGTACAAACTACCGTACATATTTCCGTTAGTGAAAAAGTGTTGTTTTTACTCAAATTAAAATGAAATTTTATTAAAAAAGTTCTAAACTATAAGTTTGATAGATACTATATCTATATAGAGAAAGTCAACGTACTCTGAGCTTTTATTTTATTAGCTAGAATTAACTACAATAAACTAAAATCATAATATTTCGAAATGGAAACCTCTTAACAGCACACGACCACCGTTACCTTACCGCTTCTACAAGTTGTGGGTGTACTTTATATGTGGTGGTTCTTATACAATACTTCACGGGTGTAAACTTCAGCTATATTTGCACACACACAAGTGAGTAGCTATAGTGGTCAAGTCAAGAACAGAAAGTTACTTAAAACAATTACAATTATTTACACATACCACAACATATATATACAAGCTTACTTTGACTATTAAACAGCCATACACTTTGAAGCCAATGAGCTAATTTGAGTGAAGTCAGTTGAGCGGCAGCCCAGTCAGCTTCACCAACAAGTCGGCTTTTTGCTCCATAAAATTTCTTCTCTTCTAACACATATATAGAAATAGTATATGCACACCTACTACAACGTGATAAGATATAGTTGCTGAATTCATATTGTTAAGTTTTGTTATGCTTAGATCTTTATTGCCACATAGTAATTAACTTTAACCACTCTTAAGCTGCTAACTTGGCCAACAGTCTAGACTGGAGCAAAATTTATTACAGTGAAAATAATCCTAATTATTGAAACCTCACAATTAAACATTTGCTTTCAATTTGGCTTTTAGTGTTTTACTGAGTTCACGACCTTTTAGATGGTTTATAGAAATTAAATTTATGCGCTGCCTACAGCTAGTAACCTCTTTGCCAGCTTTTAATAATAAAAAAAAAAAATAAAATAAAAAAGGGCTTGTTTTCGCCCAATTTTATTTATTTTAGGCCCATTCCACAAAAAAGGAGACCTCACAATCTACGCCAACTATCAATCACAAGTCTCCTAAATATCGCATATAATGTTATATCGAGCGTATTGGGTGAAAGATTAAAGCCCACCGTCAACAAACTTATGGGACCTTATCAGTGTGGCTTTAGATCAGGAAAATCACCAACCGACTAGATATTCACCATGCGCCAAGTCTTGAAAAAGACCCGTGAGAAGAGAGTCGACACACACCACCTCTTCGTTGATTTCAAAGCCACTTTTGACAGCACGAAAAGGAGCTGCCTTTATGCCGCGATGTCTAAATTTAGTATCCCCGCAAAACTAATACGGCTGTGAAAACTGATGTTGTGCAACACCAAAAGCTCCGTCAGGATAGGGAAGAACCACTCCGAGCTGTTCGATACCAAACGAGCTTTCAGACAGCATCTCATAAATATGAAGTGATTTATGTTTGGAATTTTTTCTTATTATTTTTATACTCTTAACAAGATATATTAAGTTTGCCGTGATGATTGTTACATTAAAAAGGAAACCTCTGATATGCTAGAAAATATATACTCGTATATTATATAATTGATCCTCATGTCGAGCTGAGTCGATTTAGCCATTTCTGAGTTTTTAAGTTATCGAACTTAAATTTTGCACACGATCTTTTCTTTTCAAAACATATTCATATCCTTCTATCTATAGCTTTTTTGACGATATATCTTCTCGACATTTGGCCTAGTTTATCCTTTAAAACAGAAATGCACTCACCGAAGAAATTATTCTGATCGGACTGTAATGACAAATAGTTGCCATACAAAATGACTAGGCAAAATTAAAATATTATATATATTTTGTATTTTTCAACGGTATTAAAGTTTCGGGGCAACCAAATTTTTGCATATTTGCTTGTTAATGTTGTTGGTTTTTTTAATTGGAAAATGTGTATATACATCAACGAACTATTCAGACTATGTAAATTAGCTCAAATTTCTACCAAAACTGTTCAACTCTTACAATATCTAGTTGAAGTATTTATATTATTTGAAATTCAGAATCATCTTTGTAGTTAAAAGAAACAAATGACGGAATTGACTTAAATTCACTGACTTATCTTAACTATTTAATAACTTAATTAAAATATCATCCATATCAGGAAATTTGGAAATATCAATTTAAAATGTTAAATAACACATATTGATTCGTGTTATTCGGCGTGAATAGATACACCTTAGTTATTAAGGTATGCTGATATTTTATCCGCCATTATTTGGACCCTACAGAGCAAATATTTGGGCCATTACATCGGTTAATCTCTGTAGGATAAACACTCAGATTTGTTATATTAATTTTTAGTCGTATTTACATTCTTCTTATACTGAAATTTCACATAGGATCAGAGAATTTCAATGGGTGTATTTAGTCTGATAGAAATTAGAATGGTAAAAAGTAGGTGATTTTTTTTCGTTTGTTACTCTGAAAATTAGGTAAAATAGGAGAGGATCCTGCGTCTTAGAATTTCTCAAATATCAGATAGAATTATCAAATAGAAAAATTCATTTATTGCTACCAACTATCCTACCCTTCCCTAATACGTATAGCCATTAAAAAGTATAGTCTCTAATTAAATATGCTGTCGTGCACAAAATCTGCTCTCAACAAGTTCTGTTTTTATAAAAATATTGACATTTTATTTAATTTTCCATTTAGACTATTATATATAAATCGAATTAATCTCAAATGGAATAAACAACCAACCAACAATTATTAAATAACTCCGTATGTTTGTAACGACGAGCATCTCGGAAAATTTTTAAATGTTTAACTTAAAGGAACCGCCAAACTCAGTTCGCTTAAGAGATTGATGTTTTAAGCTTATGAGCTGCTAGCTCAACACGTCCTTATTATTATTGTGAGCGAGCTCTAGAAATATTATATACAGTTATTTATTCGCAAAAATATGACTTCACATAGCTTGGCTATTGACACGAGCAGTTTAAAAAAGTTGTCAAAAATTATTATTACTGCGCACATTTTTACTTGAAATTTTCCGTTTTTTTATTTTTATTTTCGAACGATAGCCAACTGAAAAATAAATATTTAAATGTGCGTAGGAATAGCCTTTACTATGTGAAAAGTTTTTCATTCTCCTAGAAAACAATTTTCGGTGCTTTATAGAATATGTATACGCAAATACAACTTTACATACAGACAATGCTGTTTCCGCAGAAACTCAAAAAGTGCAAATGTCACTTTGGGAGATACATGCACAAAGGTAAGATGCCTCCGAGGAATTATTCGAGAAGCGTGACGCAAAATGCGCTTTTCAGTAAATTTAAATCTGTACGTAGCATTAATCACAATTTTAGATCATATCACTAAAATGGCCACATTTAAATTTATTCGTTGCCACTTTTCAAACATCCCTCCTTTAACGGCGTACATACATAATCATTGCTACTAATACGTGACCGTTACTGTATTACATTTAGGGTTTCAGGGTTATTTGGCGACAAAATCTAAAGATTAAGAGGTTTTGCATTGCCGCCGGTGAGGATGTATAAATATTCAATTATTAGGTTGTAAACACAACAGCTCGGGGAAATTTTAAATATTTTTATACCCATATAGCAGAACGCTGATGAGTGACTTTTAGAATTTGGGCTTTGGTCGTCGAAGTAAAGTTCTCTACTTCTCAATTTCGCCAGTCGCCTTGTCTGAAACCTCGTTTGGTATCGATCGGCTTGGAGAATTCCTTCCCGATTATGACGGAGCTTTTGGTATTGCTCAACGTCAGTTTACACTGCCGTCTTAGTTTTGCGGGGATACCAAATTCAGACATAGCAGCTTCATTACTTTATTTTTGTGCTTGGATGATGAAGGTGGAACCATGTGTTGAAATTCACACAATTAAAAGGACACAAAAGCCTCAGATATGAGGCTGATTAACGCTGATTTTGAAAGTATAAAAATTTCGTATGGGCAAATCAGGCCCATTCTTATCAGGCAAAATCAAACATTAGAATTAAAAATTAAAATTCAAGTGTTTTTCATTGTCTAGAAAGCTTGTAAACAGAAACTCAAACACAATTATTTGATGACTGGTGTAAAGTAGTCAGCTATGCAATCACATATGTACTATATATACACTTGCAGTTGCTGGTGGAATATGTTTTTTCTTGTTAGGTGCAACTTATACAAGTACATATATGTTTGATATTTTTGTTTGTATGGCTGCGGTACAAACTACAAGAGTATGTCTTTATATTTATATGGCAATTGTATTTTAAAACTAAAATTTTAGAATATTAGAAATAAAAGAAAGCTATGAATCCTAACTTTCTAAACCAAAAATATAATTTTTTGGTTTCATAGGTTTCCGGAATATTCTCCTTTGTACATTTTGCAATACATACATTAAGTCCTTCTGACTTTATTGCACGAGACACGTCAACGCCTGCCAACTGATTTCCATTTCATTGTTTATGACTTTTGTTTGCTTTTCATCCCTATTTTGGGTTTCTTCTGTCGTAGGCGGTTGTTACCAAATTGTCGCCAAAGCTTATCTGCTACGAATTATGACCGCAAGGACATAGACCGATTCACGAACTCACATAAAGCAATCGAAAGCGTTAAGCTTATCAATATTTACGATTGACTGCGAAATTCTTTCATTTCATTCTACTTTCTGCCGTTTGCATGAGTATACGCGTATACTCTGATTTTGAAAGACTTCAAATAAATTTCCTAACCTTTTCAATGTCAATATTGATCATTCTTTAGTTAATTATTTTATTGCAAGAAAGAGCCGCTACTAAATCCGTTTCTCTCTATTTCATATGAATTGGGATAGTGGACTGTGCTAAATAATTATACATTGTTCTAACACTCATAAAATATTATAAACCAGCAAATAGAAAAGTAAGGAAAAAAATAAAAAGCAACGATATTTTATGAATTTAACAGTATATAAGCATGTACTATATACCAATAAATAAATCACAAAAAACAGTCAATATTCCCTAACTAACATCAAACTTTTTCTGTGATTTCGCAATCAATTACTCACATAGACAAGCTGGTTGCCTCTGGGGTCGATATACAGTCCATCGTGTTGTTGCATTCACATGGCAGCAATTGCAGCTCTGTATGTAAATAATTAAATGGGTCATCCACGGACGTTTACTCACATACTTTACAAATATATTGAGCTTCATAAATATACAAGTATTAAAATATCCTTACAACCTAGTAAACCAAAAAATACTTTATAATTGTTTTCTCCTCTTGATATCATTGGGGAGCTCTTTATTTAAGATCCTGAAGAACAAGTTTTGCGAAAAAATATTTTTCTGAATTTCCTGAAAAGGTGTAAGATAATATTCCGTTAAACAGTTTGATATTTCATCACTAAATAATTAAGTTATGTTTCATAAGTTTGCTGAAATTCAATTATTTTCGACATTAGTTGTCTGCAGTATTAAATAATAATAATTGTATATTACAAGAAAATCTTGAAGCTGATTTTGAAATCATAAATGATTTTACACAACCTTTTCAATATATAATTTTCTGTCTGTCTAGGTCATTTAACATATTGATGTTTTGTCTAAATTAAGTATGATGCTCCCTTCAGAGAACTCTTACCTATAAGTTTCAGCTATCATAATCTTATTGAGTGCACCTATAGGAACTCACAGTCAGACTTTCCTTCGAAGAATTGCTCAAAAGGCCGCCAGACGGTCGTCTTCTTGTCGATCGTTCAGCTATGCATTTATACTTATATACTTATACATATATGCAACTTAATATTTAATTTTTTTCGCTTCACCATTTTTGGCGATAAATTTGAGTTTTATTGATCAGCAACTGAATCTTCAGAACCCACATTGATCAACGCCAACCACAGTTTTCTAACTTGCTTAGCACTTTCGGACATTAGATAATCACATTGTCGGATGACAGGCTACGCTGATCACGTTGCTCTTATGGTAAAATGAAAACTTCTAGCTACCATCTATTAGCTAATACAAGTGAACCCCATCGTAGCATACAACTGGGCGAATAGAAAAAGCTTGATCGTCAATACAAGTAAAATTTAAACAGTTTTATTTATCAGGAGGTATAAAATTACAGACGTGCCTCTCTCCTTACTCGGAGGCACACGCTCTCCATCTGTAGTTAAAATGATACCCTTATTCTTGAAATAAAACTTTCAAGTATTGAGGAGATTGCCTTATACTACTGTGGAGAAGCTATAAGTAAGAGATGAAGACTCTCACCAAAGGTGGTATTATGGCTCTTCGAAACCGTAGTGATGTATTTGTCTGTTGGAGGGTGCTTGAAAGGCACTTGCTAAGAAACTTGGACGTATCAAAAGAGCGGCTCTTATGGGTAGCTGCGCAGCTCACCAACAAGACCACTGGATGCCATTCTACACATAGTACTAGTGGATATTGCAGGGGAGTGCATTTTTGTGAAGGTCTTTTTAAGGCTCAGAGAATCTGGGTATATGTAGGGTTCCAAACAGGGTCTGGAGAAGAGGCGTATTCAGCTTTTTCACGGATGTGACTAAGCTGTGGGGGAATTTTGGAAGAGTATTTTATAAGGATCTCTTCACCAAACTTAGAAGTCTATGAAAATACTGAGTGGTTAATAATATAAAATAGCCGAAAACTTTCTACTCCACAGTGCAGCTTCTTTCACCGAAGTGTGCACTCACTCAGACAAAAGACTCAAAGTAAGTCAAGGAGTGTTTAGCTCAAACATAACGACGACGGATTTGTGGACGGGTGAAGTCGTGGAGAAGAGAAAAAGGAAACCCTTACTCCACTCACATCGGAGTGTAAATGAGTTGAATCTGTGGCTTAGCGCTAAACTATGGACTTTGCCTACGCTTAGCAGGCATTAGCCAACGACCAGTTTCTGTGCAACTGTGAGATCCCTCTGGTCTAGAGTATCATAGGTAGGAGATCTACTGAACTACTTGCCTTACCTTACCTTAGGAAAGTTCCTCTTACCGCCAGAATAAGAATTCTTATTGGATATTCAATAGGAATATTGGAAATTGAAAAATCCCGTCGGACGCAAATTTTCAAAGTTGTAAGGCGATGTGAAAACATCTTCCTCTTCCATTGTCAGCTTTTTCGAGACTAAAGTTGAAACATTATGGCAGCCACCCACCCTCGGCCAACCAGAAGATATACTCGAAACTGTCATTTGCCGCCTCAAAAAATTTGGGTTCGGCTCAAAGTGTTTAATTGAGTTAAGAAGGTTGTTTTATCAATTTTTGAGAAGTTTAAGGTACCACAATCGATCCTTCCTCTATAACGGCAATCTCATCCCGTGTTCTAAAAAAATGGTTTCCAAAAAGCTTTTATATAAAACTTCTGTCTCTTTTATAAACTTCGTATACGTATACGAGTATGTATTTAACAGTTTACAAAAACTGTTTATCAACGAAAAAAAAGTTTTAGTATAAATAAATCGTTATCTGCAAATTCGCAAACTGGATTTAAAATAAATAAAAGATAAATAATGTTGTAACGGCCATTTGCATGCACTTTTTTCGGCGAAATGGAAATTTACTTGGTAAGCAATTTTATAGCTTTGGAAATTTCCGCGCCAAAAAAATTCCGCATTTGCGGTTTTGTTTTTTTAAGCGAGAGAGAAAGGACACATCTATGTACGCTGTTGATATTATTTTCAGCTTGCATATATACATATGTATGTATTAATAATGTATGTACTTTTGTATATGCATGTCACTGCTGTGTTTTCCATTCAGCTAGTGTCCCAATTTATAGGACTTGCTGGATCAGAACTGGCCAGCCAAAAGCAATAAATTGAAGAGAGCGGCTCGTGTTGCAAGCATAAATCACTTAACGGTTATTTGAAGACTGAGCGGAACAATTTAATAGGAAGTATAAAGTCTAGGAAATATGAAAAAATACATACGTTCCGCAATATATACTTTTTCGCTGAGGCCACATTTTAATCAAATGGACTGATTATGCAATTCGCTTCATTTATAGCTCATGGCAGTGTGGAAACCCATTTACAAGAGTACTTACTACACAGATATCATCTTGCGCTTTAGGATATATTCATATTGTAGACAAATATTATTTTTATTCGCACTGCTTTTGCTACCAACATGTTATTATATTTTACTGCGCTAAATAACACTTTTTATTGAAAAAGCAAAGCTGTGTGAGAATGTTGACCGAAGCATCGAAATGACAAAAGTCATAAAGTACAAATCGCCGACATAAAGTAGAAGAATTTCACCAATTACATGTCGATATGGGCAAATAAATTATCATTCGACAGCATACACGAAATCAATACTGAACTCTGACTTCTGGCTTGCTTGTGAGGATGAAACCGCACTACAATCCGCGCCCTGAAAATAACCGAACTTTTTGGATATAAAATAAATGCAAATTATGTCCGATTCGATATGTTATTATTATTTTAAAATTGGTTCCATTATACTCAATTCAACGTTTGGAACAATCAAGCAGTGCCTGCATAGTCGGGCAAGAACGCATTTCATACCCAAAAAATCCACCAAAATCATTCGAACGGGCTCACGAAAGATGCCGAGTTCTCTTGTCATCTCTCTAGCCATTCCATGTTCTTAACTTTTTTAATATTTTCATCAGTTGACGAGGTAGAAGTTCGTCCTTAACGAGGTATGTCTTCAATGATCTCTCGTCCGCATTAGAAAGCTTTGTAGCAGTCGCAGGCGAGTGTTTTTAATAAAACTGGATCACATTGAGCTTTTTGCAATATTCGCAAGGTTTTCTCACACGAAATTTGGTTAGAAATACAAAATTTGAGATACATTCTTTGTACAATATTTTGAACCATTGTAAAAATCGTTGAGATTTGCACTACTCAGGTGTATCGACATAAGCAGCTGTTGTAAACAAACTGGTTGACGAATCGCGTTCATATTTGGCTAGTCATTAAGGACTGTCCTATATTTAATTACAATTTCCTGGTGGGTTTTTGTCACAATGTACGGTATATCGATCAATACGATATCTTAACAAAATCAAGTGAAAGTATAATATTGAACTTACTTTAGTTTATTGCTGTAAATGTGCAATATCGATACAAGAATCAACTTCCATATACTACATATCATCGTTTCTTTAGCATAGGATTAAATTTGGTTCTTTTCCATGTATAGCTCATATATTAAATCTAGTCCCTTTATTCGATTTTATATCACATGCTTCTTCGTCTTTATTGGCGTATTGTTATAAGACATACGTTATATATCATTTGAGTTAATGAGTTTGGTCTTAATATTAATATTTCGCACATACAAAATAAATTAATGAAATTGAGAATTAAAATATACTTAAATAAATAAGATTCCAAATTTGATTAGATTCTATTTAGTTACTTCGAATAATGCATTTAGAATTATTTAGCAACATTTTTAAAACAGACATTTACAACATCTGTAGATATGTATTTCTCATGGCTATAGTCTTAGCCTTAGTCAAATTGCGTTACACCCTTTCCTTTCATGTTAGTGGCGCACATTTTCAGTAGGTAACGCTGCATCTTGTATGATTTAAATATAAAGTTCGGCTATGTTTGGGACACATCTTATATATTTTTACATGTGTGCAAACACAGCCGTGTCATAAATAAAATGGTACATACATTTCTGGGCTTTTCATCATAAATCTGCTCCAAATAGGCACATAACAAATTGTGTGTTGTAATATCTACGACAATTAAAATTGAGTAGCCTATATTTGGTAGACTGCTGTATACATGCGAACATATACCAAGTCTAGATCTCAATTATTTTGTTCTCCCATACCCAGTGGGAAATTGAACATCGTTTTATAAGTGGTTTGTAAATTTATATAAGGGTTTGTCGGTATCGAAGCTTATTATTTTGTCTCATGTTGAATAGCTTGAAGTGTTTTTCCTATAAGGTCTACTTGTCCACGATTATTACCATCCAATCTCGTTTTATATCTCCGCTAGTCCAAAAAGCTATTTATTTATAATGGAATCTTAACTGCAAATGATATTATAAACATTTTATAACGATGTATGTACAAGCAGTTAATTGAATTAATAAAAAACTTTTCGTTGTAATAAAGAAGACTTTGAGAATATAGGCAGAAAAATAACAATGGAAAATACATTTACGACATTTACTGAAAGTAATTTTTCTTTGTGCGATGAATAAGATATTGCTGTTAAATTATGGTTTATGATAACTAACAATACAAAAATTAAAACTTCCATCATATTATCATTGATCCGTATACAAACTTTTTATAGTACTACTTCTTATATAAGGTCTATGAATAAATATACAAATAAATCTATTATTACATACTTATTTAGGGTAGGTATCATTGAAACTCTCGTCTCTTGTGCCAAAAACCAGCAGCAGTTAAAGTTGGTAAGCTTTTCTTCAGACGAATTTTTCACACACGAAATTATTTGCCACAAATAAGAAGCAATAATTACTTGATTGCCGGTCCACACTGTAATTAATGTATGTGGTCTGGCGTTGTCCTTATCCAGGGTAATTGCTTCCTTGATAAGGTCCAAGGTGAGTACTCGAAACATAAAATTTATAAAATAACATGCATTGTATTTCAACCTTGTTGCAGCTACTAGTAATTCATGTCAGACACTACACTACTCTTTTATTAACTAATAGGTGCGTAAGTGTATGTGGTTTAAACGATAAAAGTTAGACTGCTTAAGCTTCATTAAATGATAATTGTGAAGGAAATTTTAACGTTTATTGCTTAGAGTGGTTGAAAAAGGCTGCTAAGTATGATTCTTTGAGTAAAATATGTTGGCAAGTAAAAAAGTACAGTCGTAGCATTAGAAATAAACGGCTATTCAAAAATGCCACAACAACTCCATAATACACTTTACAAACATTTAATTTCATATATATAAAGCTTAAGGAGCTACAAAAATGTTGATAAATAATGGAGTTATGATCTGTCTTCGGAGGTGCCAAAAAAAAGTGCCCCAACTGCTGACATGATTCCTGCCGAATGAGTTGCTGAAACAAAAAAATTTTAAAAGTTTTTTAAACCTTAAGATATTCCCTATACAATGACCAACGATCTTTGAAAAATATCAATAATTAGCAAAATGGCGTAACTAAATCGTAAAAAATCGTTTTTAGGTAAAAAATTGTCGTATCTTTAATGCCAAATTGACAATTTTCAACAAAACAAAAAGATCGTTTTGAGTTTTAATTTGAAGTTGATCGGTCAATTTCTCGTTGAGTTATGATGCCAGCAATTTTGAAAAATGTCAATTCGAGAAAAACGCGTTTAAAGTTTCGCTTATAAATATATGTTGCACCTCCGAGTGGTCGCTCCTTAGAACGCTGCCATCCAAAAATTATTCAAGATACGACCTTCCCGATTTCACAGGATATTTATGGAAATATAAGATATCGAAAAAGCAAATAAAAAATTGTTTTTGAAAGTGTCACACTGGTATAGCCCCATAAACTTACGAAATAATATATTTTTCAAACGAAGTAAACCAAATTTGCAATTGGCTTTCCATTGCATAAGGAATTTTGTTATTGGTTTAAACTTCACGATCCCTGTAAATGCATTTCAAATTACAAATAATATTTAAGTGACCTGAATGCATTTGTAAACAAATCTAATCCCATGGCGCTGGTTACGTATACGCCCGGGAGCATAACATTTGCTTCGGTGTAAATAGTCATGTGCGTGTATCTACTATACGGTTGAATTTAATTACAGCAATTTTCACAATAATAAAATTAAATGAGGCACGTTTTGGTTGTCCGTTGCACACAGACATCCATAAGCATGTGAGGGCGAGTGAGTGCCGGCGCTCTAATTCACGCACGTGTAAATAAAATATGCAAATACAATTTGGAAACACTTACAGCGAGAGATAGTAAATATAAATGCGGTTGATAATTACAACTTAGTTACACAGAAACCTGGCTGTGCGGTGCAAATGTAATAATTTTAACGAAATTGTACTGTATTTGGATTGATGCCATTTTTGACCACGCACAACATTGTGTAGATATGTCAGTCGGGAAGTTACCCAGTGTATCTAAATTAGCTAACATCGTATTCAGCTTCACGCGACATCATTAGTATGCAACTTCACGGCTAAACCCAACACAACATTACAGAGAAATTTCTGCTCAACAAAAACAACAAGAAGAATAAGCGCCAAAGTGACAGTTGAAACAGAGTTTGATGAGAACAATGGTGATTTCGTACATTTCTAACATATATGCTCATGCATTCATTTAAAATCACAAATGTCGATATTCCAGCACATTCGCATATATATTGCGGCCAAAAACGCGATTACAATACATACTCAATATGAGTCTTTGATTAGAAAGAACAGCCCAGGAGATTGAGCTCATAGTGTATGGCTGTTGGGATTAATATTTGCATTGTTGCACACTACTCAGATGCTCGAGTACATGAATTCTTACTTTGTTCAAATTTGCTTCTGCGTTCCAAATTTGAGTTTTAAGCAGTTTAAATAAAGCCTCTGCACAAAAATTTTAAGTGAAATCGAAATATCTACACCGAAGATGATTTCAAAAGTATTTCAGTGGCTTTATGAATTAAATTAATGTGATACAATATTTAATATTATGGCCAGCAGTGTGTCCTCATCACGTCAACTGATTACTTTTGATAGCTTCAGTCAGTGCTGACTCATGTTTATCCATACACAGTGAGTCGCCCAGTTCGTACTAACTGGAGCTGTTATTCCTGTTTTGACGTGCGAATATCGCTTTGCGGTCGCGCACTACGCGTTCATGCACAAAACTCCTGCTAATGACGGAGCAACGTAAATTGTCAGTTCGGTTGCAATTTATGACAGAAGACTGCGGATGACCAAGATAAAAATTATGCGCCCTGCCAAGCCCCGTATTGCATAGAAAATTGCTGTCGCCCATTGGACCGTTGTGACAACTGAGGTTGTAGCACATGATTGTGTTGTCTTTGCAGTTTGGCTGCAGTTGCTGCAGTTATATTTTACCATTTACTTGATTTGCGACGATTTCACCCTGCTTCCACGAGAGTGTCATCAGCGGAAATTGCGAGCTGATGCAGGTGTAACAGAAATGATTTGATGAACGACAACTGCAGTGAGAAGTGATGTATTTGGTCACAATGATGTAATTACATAATAAGAGTGCAGGAACTTCGTTATTCATCATTTCATGTAGATGCTTGAAAGCGTTCTGTCACAACAGGGCGCTGTATGACGCTTTGACTGTCTTGATTTGACAAGCAATAGTTATCTGCGAAAGAAAATGCAACACATTTATAGTTAAGATATAAAGGGACAGCGTTCCGTGAATTAAAAAAAAATATAGCTTTGGTAAATATGTAGGCAGTTGGGTGGTTATGATGTGGTGAAATGAAGAGGACGAAATATATAAAGAAGAGAAGAAAGAGAATAGCAGCAGACTAAATCAGATCTCATCATGTGATATTATGTGGAAAGGAGTTCTAATGAGTTTGATGTGATGACAGAAGGTATCACCGGATGTGAGGTGAACAGCTTCGAAAACATCTTGAGGAGTTGCGTTTCAATGTTCACGCTGCTGCCATACACAGTCATCTGAATTACGCGTGAAAGGGCGCCCAGCAATGGAAGAAGGAACAGCGACGCGAACTGTTATATAAGGAAGTGGGTA
Source organism: Bactrocera tryoni (assembly GCF_016617805.1). Lineage (NCBI taxonomy): Eukaryota > Metazoa > Arthropoda > Insecta > Diptera > Tephritidae > Bactrocera > Bactrocera tryoni. The sequence continues at coordinate 80,132,412 of NC_052499.1, forward strand.
AACTATTTGTAAAGTGGGGAATATGTGGGAAGAGAAAGGATGAAAGGAATACATCACATAATGGAAAAAGAAAAGAAAAACAGCGAAGTAAATTTATTTAATTAAAATTAATTTTCTTCGAAAGGAGGAATGTTGTTGTAAAAGAAGCAGCTGCTCCAAATAAACAAAAAGCATATGTACTTAATTTAGAAATCAGGACTTCATACATATGAAAAATTCACGTATCATAAGGTAACACAAACAAAAATAACCAATAACTTCCTTGCCGTGCCCACCTGTCTGCCTCCTAAAGTAGAAATTTTCATTTGTTGATGTGCACAGCCGTCTGAAAGTAAAAACCACAAATTTCTACTTTTAGACTGTTTAAATAGGTTACGCGCCTACTTGCTAAATTTGGCTTCGCGTGCATAGCGGTATCAATATGCTGCGTGTATAACTACATGCCTGGTACAAAGTTAATTAAGAAACTGTGGCAAGCGGTTTCGGCAGCGATCGCCTGCTACTTCAGTTGACATTAATTGACTTGAGCGGGCGTGTTGTTCTCGACGCCAATACAAAATTATGGAAATTTGTTTAGGCATACTGAAACGGAAAAGTGGAGGGTTGACAAAGCCTTGACTAGGCTAGAGGGATTTTGTGAACCCTTGGTTGGTTGTAGGTATTTCGGTCTGTTCGTTTGCAAGAATTTGCGCGCGATATGTGCCATTTTTTCCATGCTCAGGGGGCAGAGCGCCATCATGTGATCGACAAAGAAGATAAAACTCGACACGGGGAAAAATGTTCGAAATGACTGCCAATATGTGCATGTATAGATATAACACACACGCATTTACAAGTGAAACTTAATAGACAAATACTAAAGTAAAGGAAGTAATTATATAGTATATATGAAAAAAGTATTTGCGGCAATAAATACACTACTAAATATTGAACTTATTGTGCACAAAGTGCTATCCTTCTAGGAGTTAACGAAAAATTGCAGCGCCTGCGGTATTGCCTGTAACAGCACCGTCAACCAAATGGCAAGCTAAACTTGAAGACGCGTAACAGCCTTGTCGTGTGCTGCCTGTAACGAAGCGATAAAGAGAGAGCGCATGAGAAAAAGAGAGACGACAATTTACTAGGAGCCCAGCACCAATGGTTGTAACAAAATACATTTACAAATAAACTATAACTAAATTAAAGTCGAACGCCGTCAAAGCGAAATATTGTATGGCGAGTACTACAAATTAGCAAGTATATCGTTGCCATTAATCGCAAAAGCTGCCAGTCGAAGCTGAAAAGTGAAAGAATAAATAAAAATAATATCGACAGCTAAGTCTTTTGCCTCTTTTTCTTCTACATTTTCTTCTTGCTGTCAGTTCATCTTATTAAAAAATACATCTTTCTTAATTAAAAACCACTCAAATTACTTTACTCGTGAATATACATTACCGATCATCAGGGTCAGCTGAAAATAAAACTGTTAAGAAGTGAGATGAGATATCGCGTGGTAGCGTTCAACGGTAAATGAACTACCAAGTATGCAAAGTGCGTTGACTCAAGGAAAGGATACCAATAACTGGAAAAAACGTTAACTTCGATTGCGCCGAACCTTCAATAGGCTTCGGAGGTGTATTTTTTATAACATACAAAAGTATAAATCAATTTTTTTCTTATTTTGAATGGTTTCTTTGAATGCAGCTATTAGCTATGGTGACCAGATCTTGTAAAATATAAAAGTTTTACAAACAAAGCCTTGAGTTTGATTAGTTAGTTTGGCTGACAGTGCTACACCATAGTGGTCTGATATCGGCGGTACCAACAAATAAATTTGCTGAGAAAAGGACGGATATAAAATTTCAGATCGATATCTTAAAAACAGAGGGATTAGTTCGAGTATATACAGAAGGATCTTTTTAACAGAAAGGAATTAGTTTTTTTCCGATAGAATGTGCGATTTTTCGAATATTTTCTAATCCGTATTTACGTCACCTGGTCTAATAGAGCAGAATAGTGTTTAGCAGATCTATTAAATTCTCCTTTTCTGAACCCTGGGTCGGAATGACTCGCCTTCTCACTTCAGCTCGCCTTGGTCTAAGACGGGAAGTCGTGAGCTGCTTGAGCCATATAAGTGAATGGAGTTTTGAGAACTTTCCTCACTTACGTGAACTTCTATATATGATTCCACTCCAGCTCTGAGAGTATTCGTCTTGCTATAACCGCGTAAGCGGTGTCAAGATATAGAAGAAGAAGACATACTCTGATTGAATGCCTCGTTCTGCAACAGCTGCTGAAGGTTCCCCACAGAACTGGAGTACGTAACACTTACGATGATATCGTCATCGAAATACTAGTGGTAGGCTTTGCGAGTTGAGGGTGCAAAAGAGTGAGAGATAACGCCTTGCTTAGTCAGTAGGAGTAAATCTTCTTTTTAAGGAAAAATGGTTACTAAAAGCCAATATATGTAAGTTCGATTTTAAGCTTCAAAGTTTGATTAATATCTTGTCAGTTGAGGACGCAAACTGAAAGCTTTTAAGTTTTATATTATGCACAATTAACACCTGGTATATATATGTACACACATGTGTATGAAAATGTGGATAATTTTATTTAATAGTTATTTATAAATGCAAATCGTTTCACACATGTATTTAATTTTAAAATCAAGTATTTTCTTAGAAGAAATAGTAAGTGAAAGAATTTCTATCCTTCACTGTAATTTTAATGCGTCTGACATTTTGCACTTTGTGTAAACCAGAACAAACGACTTTAATCCTGCATCGTGTTTTTCTTTGCATACATTTTTCAACATTCCGAGCTCCTGAATGTCGTAAATTTACTAGAATGACAGCAAAAACTAAAGTTAGAAGTTCACAAAACCGCTGCATTGCTTCTGCGGAAACTCTCACATACAAAGCAACGATAGAATGGAGCGAAAGCGAGTAAAGTATAAATAGTTTTCCGCTGCAAAGTGTCGCATTTGCATACGAAACGGCTTTAAAATAAAATTAGGACTATTTATAAATACGCGCAACGAAAAGAAAGAAGAAAATAAGTTCAAAGGCAATAATTCACGCGGTATGTGCGGTGAAGTCAACGGCTACACCCTCAATATGGTAAATTCAAAGCTACATATTGTTATATTGTAAAGCACAGCCAATATAAAATAGGAATTAATGGAGTATAAACAACAAAAAATGAAAAATCCAAATATTTTATATATTAAATTTCAATATATTAACTTCTGCATTTATGCAATTTTAGTGTAAATTTTTATAGGCACAATTATAAAAAAATGCAATATTATTGTATTTTTTTATGTTTGGAACACTAAAAGGTTAGTTAAATTTCTAGATCTATAGCTTTTTACATCTTTTAAAGAATGAAGGATTATAACCTTTTATTTTCCTGTTTTTAAAAAGTCCCTCTTATGCTCGTGCTCAATTATACTCAAATTGCAACTCAAAACTTTGTGACACCATCCTTCCAATCACATTTAATGACTCTCTGTCTTCATCTTTCTCTATAAGAGCGTGAGTTTAATTCCTGGCGTGGAAGGTTGAAAGATTTTCATTGTCAGCAAAAAGTCTAAAATGTAAAATTTTCTACCATTTAATGAACTCTTGGAGTATACATGTGAACGCTCAGGTGTTTTGGCTGACTTACGTGCGAGCAGCCAATGAGTGAATTCCGTTATGTCTACTTTCCTAGTTGGTCTAATTCTGCTGCTTGACATTCTAAGCCCAACACTTAAGGCTAATTGCAGTTTTTTGCCACAGTGCGCTTTTTGCGGAAAATAATTTCAGAGCTCGGCTATTTTATTTTATTGCTTGGAATTTTTTGTCTTACGGCGAGCGAAATGAGCAAGGATTATGCGAGGCGCACAACAATTTCATGGCTGATATAAATAAAAAGAGCTTTGGAGAAGCTCTTATGTATTTCGGTCGACAAAGCGTTAGTTAAGCTGGTTCAAATTGCGGTGCAGTTGTCAAAACCAATGAGTTAGTCGAGAGGAGTGTCTTCAGTTGCACACGCACGTGGCAGTCCAACTTAGTTTGCTAATTTTGGTGCATTGCAGAGCAAGGTAGTTTTAGCATCATTAACACAAATGAGTGGAATTTTGCTGATTTTGACAAACTTTAATTGTCCACAAGCTTTCAGCATAGACACTATAGTCTCACACACACAAGTCACAATTTTTCTACTACTTTGTTTAACGAGGTGTTTCGTACCTGTCATGATGAAAAATATGTCTTGAAATTTGTGAATGCTTTATTTTCATTATATTATATGTAATATTGTGTCTGGGTATAAGTACCTAACATTAGTTTATTGACAATAAAATCATGACTTGTACTTTTATAAATGTTTTCAGCGTCAGCAGGTGAAGATGAGTGTTCACTTTTATGAGCTGCGATGTCGAAGTCATATGAAACTCATTGATAATATTCAAGCATCTTATGATCGTAGATGTCTTGTTGATTTTACGATTTGCTTTCATTTCACATTAAACAAGATTGAGTTTTTAATTTCGATATGGGCAGCGTTGTGTAGAATTTTGTACTATGATAACTGTTAGAAAGACTTAAGTTAGTACCATTTTGGTCGGTGAGATAGGGAATGCGCGAATGCTTCTTCTTGAGTAGTCGAAAAAGTCTTTTCGCTTTTTGTCAATAGATGGCGTCGCAGTCGTATATCTCCAGTGCTACCTATCACATTGTGTCATACTATATAGTATTGGAAAGGTGAGATTTTAAGCTACATTTACCCAAAAAATTAATTTCGGGAAAATTGAAAAAAAGTTATAGCTGTTCAAAATGAGTGAAATTAATGAAGAAATTCGTTATATTTTGAAATTTTTGTATTAAAAAGGGAAGAATGCTACGCACCCCACCAATGAAATTTGTGAAGTTACATTTTGTTTCCATTATCCCATTTTTTAGTTCTTGTAGTACTGTATGGGCTCCGATTCTATCAAAAAATTGCTTAAAGTCCAGGCCGAGGACGGATAAGTGGTTTTTCGCAGAAATTGTTGAAGAGGCGCAGTGTTCAAGGCAAAGTAAGGGGTCAGTGACACCAAAACATATTTATGATTAGAACTCTAGTTTTTGTGAACTTAAGTATTTAAATAATAATATTAAAGGCAAAACCTTGTGAAATTTCTTACAAAATGTTTCGTACATTAACAGTACATAAGGGTAAACATTGGTACTAAAGGCTGAACGTGACTTTTTGTGAAATGATTATGGAAAAAGCTTCAATTAAAATTCGTTACAAACATACAAATTATTTAGAGCAAGAACTGACACGCTTTGCATTTCTTGTGGCTTGAATAACCTCGAATTTTCGCAACATTCATTTCTCCTGAACCCAAAAGATGCAAGCTCGAAATGTTGTAATCCAATAATTTCTCATATTTTTTTGTTACTTTCTTATCTACTTGGCTTTCTTGAAACTTTGTTTTAAGTGCAAAACAGGACATAGAGGAGAAGAATTTGTACACAAAAATCGAATGGGCCGCCAGATACTTGACTAAGTTAAGGAGTAGAGATAAAGTTCGTGTTGCTCTTAAAACTCTTTTTGACTGTAAGGTATTTAGTCAGATGCAGCTTTTGACTATACAAGCAACTTTTCTAGAGAAAAACAGGTTTCTGAAATGACTTGGCATTTTTTTCACTTTCATTGGTATTCTAACCGTTTATGCTTTGATGTTCGTTTTTCATAATTTTTCCAGAGTAAACGCCAGCATGTGGTAGAAAAATCGACAAAGATAATAAAACACACAATCTCACGCACATGTGCAAGAAGAGAATTTAGTTAATTGCAACTCATTAGCAGGTGCTCGTGCTCACAAATTTATCGCTAACTTCGCTGATTTATCGTTTTAATCGCAGAAAGTTAACGGATGCAAGCACATATTAGCAGCTAATCAGCAACAAAAGTAACAAATAAAGAAATAACTTTAGTGAAATAGACCACAGCGAAGTGTTTGTGAGCTTTGGGTCCATCGAACAGCAAAATCATGAATAAATTACATAATCTACATAATGTAATGAACTTAGATAAAATAAACTTAATGTAAATATGTATTTACAAGATTCGTGAAAAAAGTGTGTTAAAAATAATTGATGATTGGTGAGAACTCGATAGATCCGCATTCTTGTATAACTAATGAGTTTATTTTGAGATTACAATTAAGTGTCTGAAATATTTACTAAATATATGCGCTATATTGCATACTACAGAGCTGCTACATACTGTAAACTATGTGTACATTTACTTATTCAGTTTCATATCTTGTTGTGATTTTGCGATAATTTATGTCGCTCGTGACATCTATTTCAATGCCAGCAAACTTATCGATTGACGATAATGAACTGTGGGATAATTGTATTCTAATATACTATAATCTATATATATATACTTATATATAATATACTTGACTTCAGTTCTTGAGTAAGAACAATTTTTTTACAGATGGAAAACCAAATCCTTTTTCGAAATCCACCAAGTTGTGGTGTGAGAAGGTCGTAATTCTTGAGAGCGTCTTGATATCGACAAATTGCGGTTTTCAGCTTGTGTAAGAACTGAAGTCGCTCGACTTTCCCAAGCGACATCGCTTATCTCTATAGCCTTTTGGAAAGTTCTAAGAAGATCCGAAGTTTTCGAGCAAAATTTTGTTCAACCATGAGACCTATTTCTGGGAATACTTGTGAGCAGATAATTTCACGTTTCCGGCTGGTCGTTTGACCACCAACATCGTGTGATATCATACCTTTCGACTTTTTTCCTGTGGGTCGATATCGGATAACTATACCATATAGTTTCCATACAAAGTAAACGAGTGATCAGAATCAAGTGTTTGTATAGAATTTGTTCCATTTGATAGGATATCTTCACAAAATTTAGCATGGCTTATTGCCTTAGTCAATAAAGCAGTCTCCAAAGAAATTGTTCAGATCGGATCACTATAACATATAAGTGCAGTACATACTGAACGATCAAAACCAAGTTGTTGAAGGAATGTTTTGTATTTGTAAAGGTTATTAGTTTATATTTATAATGCCATTGTAGATACAAAAGCTCATTCAATTAACATATGACTTTAACTGACTTAACGAACGCATATACCATTGATTACTAATTTTTTAAATTTGCCCACTCAAAGAACAATACGCGAAATACAGTTCTGAATGGAAGCTGCAGATGTATAAATATGTAAACACATTAAAAACTCACTTCCCAGCTATTATTTTGCATTTGCGAATGTTGAATAAAATGTACTTTTAAATGCTGCAGTACGTATGTATATGCCCCCTTAACGACATGAACGTATACCGTCTCAAATTTAGAAACAATATTGTGCACTTCGACTTTCCCCTTCAGATTCACTTTATCACTTAGTGTTTGTTTACGTTCAAATATCCTCTATCTGCAGACCCACTTTGACTTTATCTTCTACATAAATATACATACATGAAATTGCAATTATCCCCCTTGTCAGTGAGCACCTTGAAGAATGTCGAGCTGAGGAGATTAAGTTTTAAATATACAGTTATTTGGATTATCATTTGCCCTAACGCACACAACATCAAAGTGCAATATAATATCCCCAAGTAAGTAGAAATGTACGTGCATTGGTAGAATTACTAAAATGCGCCATTTTGCTTTGTTGTTGAGTTTACTATATTATGGACTGTAAAGAAGTAAATTGAAAAGTAAAGCATGGTTTAAATAGAGCCTTTCTAGAATTGAATTCCTAGATGCATATTACCTTAAATAACTTGTTAAGCAAATACTTTTATAAAGCAAATAAAGCAAATTTAATGGAGAATGTTTATTACCGTTCAAAGGAATATTCATGGAATGTATTTTTTGAAGATTATCCCTTTCAAATGTTGGCCACGGCTACGTCCCAGAAAGTATATCCATTGAGTCCAATTTCGATGACTGGTGGTTTGCGTCGAGGAAGTGCAGCAAATAAACCCAAGTGGACACAGAAATATATTTTGACCTAACAAATTAAATTAAATTGCCAGCACTGGAAAAATAAATTTTGCTAAATGGGTCATTAGGTTCTCTCTATGACAATATTCACAATTTCTAGCTCAGTAGCTATTTCAATTGCGGACCCACATAAATTTTGCGGTTATGTGAGAAAAGTCTGTATGCAAAGATTATGAAAACATTGCCAAATATCTGTTCTTCTGCAAGACCGGTTGCTTTGCCGTAAATTATGTTTTTCTTAATGTTTGATATTTTGTCTTTCGTTTCCTATGGGTTTCACCCTGCTATGAAGTTCTTTCCATTTTTAACATTTTCAAAAAATTCTGCAGTAGTATATTAAATAAGCCACAATTTTCAACTTGAGCAACATTCTTATTTTATTTCAATAATTGTCCTCATCTACAAGGCACACCCAGGGATAATTCGTGTTTTTTTTGTTTTAAACTTATTTATTTCGCACATTCTTTCTCTCTTTCTTCTGGCTGAGACACCTGAGGACGTATACTAAGATTAAAGTAAATTTGTCAAGTCTTCATGACACAAAGAAATTTTTATTAAACAACTGAGACACTTAAATGTACAAATGTACAAGACCGTTAAATTGCTGAGCTTTCAATCCAAAGCAAGAAGTAAAGAGATCTTGACAAACTTCTTCACAACAAAAAATTTACAGACAACAACAATAACAACATTAAAACCCAAGTATCGGCGATGTTGGTATAAATTGTTCTTAATGAAGTACAGTTAGCTGACTTTTAAAATTATAAATGCACTCATTTGCATTCTTAAACGCATACTTAATTTGAGAATGCTAAAAATAAACATAACAACAATATGAACAAACACTTAAAACTTAATGGTGCAGAGTAATATAAGAAACGGCTGGTGAAGTGAATGAATTATGAATGAATGGCGAAATAAAATGAGTGAAACTAATGAGGGAGCACTAAAGTGTAAAATAAAAGCAAAGAAGAAGATAAATTAATGAAAGTGAGAGACACTTGCGAATGTGTTATTGTGTTTAAAGCAGCCAACCGATATATGATTTCACACACCTTTGGCTTAAAGAATGAAATTTGCTCAATTTTCCGTGTGTGTTGTTGAAAATAATGACACAATTTTCAGGCGTAGTTAGTAGAAAATATAAAAGAAGGAGTTCATTGTGTTAGTCAAAGAGCTCTTTTTTCAAAAAGCCTTTCGTTGTTTTAACGATGAGGAACCCACGTAGACCTCGACCCAAATTCCTATTAAAAAAAATTGTGTGAAAATTTGAAAACATCAACTGGAGTATATACTATATAGCATCAGTGTTTGGCTCCACTCAACTTATTTCCAAGTGATCATCAGACATTCTCAGCTTCAAGTAATAAATTTAATTTCACTTACAAATTCCAATTGCAATGAACTAATACGGATTCACTTCGCTTGAAATGAGCAGCTGCCACGATTTCGCAATTGACTACCTAAAAATACCTAAAAATAAGTGATACATATATCCTATAACACATACATATATAATATTTTTTTTTATTTTCAGAGAATAGTATTTTTGGGCATTGGCTTAAAAACCTAAAGTTCTTAAAAAGAAATCAATAGTATATACAGTTAATAGTGGTTTTTGTTTTGAGTAAAACTACTTTGTGTGGAAATCAATGAATTAATTGAAATGCTGAAAATTATTAGTATTTTGATATTTTTGATCTATTTTATAAAATTTTCGATATTATGCCTCTTTTCACTTTCTTTTAGTTTTTAGTTTCTTTATTACCAAATACAGAATTTTCTAAAAATCTTTGGACATGTTTTACGTCTATGATATCCTACTAACTTACTTCGAAAAAAATGCATTTATCAAGCTAATGTCTAGATGTCGAGTCTAGAAATGAAAAAGTTAATTATTTTTATTCTTTTGCAACCAGTTGCTACAGACTATAATAGTTTTGTTCACCTAACGGCTGTACGTATTACCTAAATATAATCGGTTATGTATATAAAAATTATCAGAATGAAAAGAAAAGTTGAAATCCGGTTGAATCTCTGTGTGTCCATAAGTAAGTACTCACAAATTTATAACCGCATCAATACTGAAAAGAAATTTGTTGAAAAGCACACAATGTAATGTATGTATAAACTCATGTAATATGGGAAAGACTTGTTAAGGGGGGAGCCTGCTTTAGAGGCTTCAAATAATCGATTTTTTTGAGGATTTTTTTGGAAGGGAAAGAAATAAGTGAGTAAAGCAAAATTTCCAGGGCTTATAGTTATACGAGTATATTTAAAAATAATTTTTTTTTTTGGACGCGAAATCTTTGATATTCTGCCGTTGGGAAGCAATTGTCCGATGCATGTACATTTATCGGACGGCGAAAACAGCGGAAACAAAAAATTCAAAAAGATTCATATTTTTTAATAATTTATATTCTAGTTAAACTAAAAAAATTCCAAAAAAAGAGGTGTAAAATTTAAAAATTTTTTTAAATTGAAAAAGAAGTGGTTATTGACTAAAAAAATGTTATTTATGTTGTTTACAAATATGTTAAAACTTGACTTTTCCTAGATTTTTTTAGTTTAAATAGAAAATAATTTAATGTAAAATATAATAAATTTTGCCTCAATTACATACGACGTTTAGTCGTCGCCATTTAATACACATACAAGTATATATAATTCCTTTAGGAGATCTTTTGCAAATCATTCATTACTATTGAACATTTTAAATTGTGGGCTTAGTACTATTAAGATTTCACTTGAGTATGGTACATAATTCCAGGTTTCATATTTGATATTTTTTTAAATAATTAACCTACTTTAATTTTATTAAGAGTTCACATATATGTAAAATATTTGAGAGATTTATAAACTGCAATATTAAATTTGCATTTTTGTTTTTGGCAAAAAAAATACTTAAAAAATGCATTATCCGAACAATTTTGCTCAAATCAAATTTTTTAAGGTAACACTGCAATCCACTGCCTATAATTAAAAAAGAAATGTGCTGTCATCCGGGACACCAGGTAGGAACGAAGTTCCTTCGGATAATCAATAGAATCCGATACAATTTGCAAAAAAAATTGTGCTTAATTTTATGTAGGTTGTCCCTGATTTTTTCTCTCAAATTTCGCTGAATTAGTTTTTATTTAAGTACAGATAAGTATTAAGAAAACTCTACTGTCGTCCTACTGCCGTCGGCAAATATAGGAAATATTCAAGTTAGCGGAACGACAGCTGTCGGCCTGCGGTCGATATTAATCCGTGCAGCTGTCAAAATAACAGTAATACCATAAGAACGTCTGTATTTTAATATTTGACAGATGTAGTTTGCAGTCTGTCGCGCTCTATGTGTTCCGCACTTCACTCAAAACTAATTTGCATACACAATAATGTTACAGATTTTCATTACCTAATTATTTTTGCAAGACCTAAAAGGTAAGGCTATAACTAGCAATCTTACAGTCTTTTCTCTTACGGGTTATTTCTTACGGAGGTATTTCTTACGGGTTATTTCTTACGGCTTTTTTACGGTTTTACTATCACGTTTTTTTTTTTTCAGTTGGGTCCGCATAGAAAATTTCCTATCATCTCGAAGCCTGCCCGTAAGGAACTTCGTTCAAAAGCGGGACGCAACTGAAAATAGAACAAAGTCCCATTATTTTCAAGAAAGCTATTAACTTTTTTCTATATAAATTTTATTTATTTTGATACAGAAAAATATCGCCTTAGAAAAACTGTATATTCTCTGGTAATACCAAAAAGGACTATAACATATAAAAATTCATTAAGTATTTAGATTTAGATTCATTGAAGATGTCATACTAAATATAAATTATATAACAATTTTCATTTTTTTTTTTTGGTAAATATGGTATAAATCATTATCCGATCCAAAATTTTAGTGTTGCAATTATCCGAATGGGTGATATTATACATCCAGACTAAATAAATACATTTTAAAGAATACTGACAATATATGATAGTATATTTGCTAACTAAACACCGTCTGTGTTTTGACAATCTTTGAAATAATATCATATATTTTTTTGAGAGTTAACGAACACTTGTTTTATCTTCGAAATTGCAATCTCAAAAACGTGCAACGAAATTGCAGATTTGCAAATTGTCTCCCAACGTTGGGATGGAAGCCAAAATCAGTGCTAATGACTGCGACAAATGCATGGAAGTAGCCACGACGATACAGACACTTGCTTATACACAAACATATCTGGTTGCCAACTACATAAGCTGCTGCGAAAAGAGACTTTCAAATATTTTTCGAAGTTAAGTTGGTATTGTCCTTGAAAACTATCGTCCACTGACTGTGATGGGATTAAGATTGTGAGCCTAAGCATATATAGAATGCTGTAAGCACACATACAGGCACACATTCATATTTGTGCGTTCGAAGCCAAAGTTTTGGGTTCCCGCTATGTCAACATTATGTCACGCTGTGGTGTTAAATCTGTCAAATGTCAAACAAGGCAAGTAAATGACATGACTGTGAGCAGCGCTCACTTTTACACAAACAAACAGTTGAACACCATTTGGAGAAAATGTTTGAGAATTTAATTAAATGACAACTTACTCCCAGACATGGAAGCTCTTGAGCGGCAGCAGCAAATGCGATAAATTTCCATATGAGAATTCGCATACATACTTCAGCACATTTGTGTAGACTACTGCTATTTATCCTTATATTACGTAATTACTCAATAATATGGTTATGTAGCAGCTTGAGTGTGAAAATGTATTTGCGTTTTCGGTATGCAATGTGAATTCCGCGAGCCTGCGAGTGTAAATTCATCAAGGATATTAATTGCTTGATGTTGTACAACAACGATGTGAATTTATGTTTGACAAATTTCTCGCGATTTGTGTCCTTAAAGCGTTTACACATCGCAGCCATTATCAGCTGACTCTTGTCACGTGTGCCATCTATGATGGAGAACGGAAAAATGATTTAGATATATTTTGGCTATTCCAAAATTTTAGTCCCCGGCTCTGCTTAAAAGACATACTCAACTAAATATTTTTTGAAAACTTTTAAGCTATGTGCTACTCCGGAGCGACTGGTGAAATGAGTGCTGGTAAATATGAAGGTTGAAAGGGCGTTGCTTTTATTCTTTTAGGCTCTTCCGCTGCGCTGCACTAATGGACAAAGTTAAATGGTGCTGATAAATTCAATATCCGGTCAATAGTTGGAAAAAGTTCGCTCGGCAACGCCACACTGTTGTTGCATGGTGTTCTCTTGGTTGCCAGTATGTAAGTAGTAGACTTTAGGCGGTATTAAAAATATTTATAAAGATCTTTTGTGTATTGAAGATAAATATAATATCAAATTTTGTACACAATAATGCATTTGTATGATTGCATAAAATATATATATTTACTATATATAAATATAAAGTTTCACCCAAAGAATATTAGATCGCAAATTGAAATGTAATTCAAATTTAATGGGCAATCGGCATGTTACGCTTTTCTGTAACGCGGTCAATTTGAAATTGTCCGATGACGAGTCGAATGAGTAACATCCGACATTAAAGGTCAACATACGTGCGACGGCAGAATCAGTCTGGCGAATGCCGCCATTCATACGTAGACAGCCATTGACTGCTAATGTCACTGCCGCTGTTACCATCACTGCCTCTGTTACTGTTGCAGTCGTTGTTACTGTCACTGCCGTTGTAGGTCGTATGTCACTGCAAAGTTGAGGTCGACGACGTCGCCGACGCTGTTACCCGCATTGAGTGTAGCAGCGAAAAGCGCAATACGGAAACCGGTCACAAGCATCTTTGGCAGCAGCAAAAATATAAACAAACCAGTTTTTGTTGTAAATTGGTACTACGAGACGCTCGCTCATTCGCGGCGAACTCGCTACTTGATTGACTGTGTTAGCAACTGCGTGTGGAAGGTCATAGTTGTTAGAATTTCAATTTATTTTCCCTTTTGCTTTTGTTTTCTTTCCTGTTCATGGCTTTCTTCTTTATTTTCTTGCAATTCATAGTTATCCTTTGCGTGCATGACTTCCTTGTTGTATTATTCACGCCACCTCCCACGCGCCGGTTCGCTTCACAACGCGTGCTGCACATTCTACACTGTTGCTTCACACAGCGTTTTTCCTGAATGAATGGCGCTCGCTGCTTGCCATAACAGCTAAATGGCTTGCCGGTAGGTTGTCCTTATATTCCTTCTCACATTGTCTTTTATTTGGAAATAAAATCGTAAAATTTATGCTTTCCACTACATCATAAAACGTCACAGCTGAGGCCATGTGTTGCCATGTATCTCTATATTTGCGTCAGACTTGTCGGTGGGCCTCACGCGGTGTTGTTGTCACATTTTCAAGCGGAAGTAAATAAGTCAAGTCTTAATGATGCGGTCAGTGTTCGCTATTCAATGTGAATACACCATGCAAGGGTATGTTGATATGTATTTTTGCTACTGAGGTAGTTCCTTCTTCAAAGTTATGGGCACTTAAACTGATGATGAAAAAATTTTGAGTGATAATGATAAAACTTAAACTGATAGTAATATCAGCCATTAGAGCGTGGCTTAGCTGTTTGAATTAGCTGATATTATTTCGAATTAATTTCAAAAAACATAAGAATAAAATAATTTACTTTAAAATCAGTACGACATTTGAGACCTTAACGGTTGAATCTAGTACCCATTCAATTCAACGCTAAGCTTCCCTAGGTTTCAGCTTGCCACGTTACGTGCCATAACTCATCCGTAAATCTCCTAATTTAGGCCGAAAACAGCGTGCGTGACGGGGCACTTAAGTTTCAACCAAATTCTTGGTAAACTTTGGAAGGAATAAACGGTAGTGTATTTTTCTGAATAGCTGTAAATTATAAAAAACAAAAACTCATCTCATCATCTAAATGCAATTTAATGCGTTGCCTCAAATTGATTTTTATTCTTCCCTTAATGTTTCGTTGATCGATTGACACTTCCACTTAAACTAACAGGTTTGTAATTATGTGCACGTTAATGTAACGCCGTCGCTTGTTATAACGGAAATTATAAAACTGCTTGAAAGTGGTGCTTTGGTAAACATGCCACAAACGTTGGAAAATATTTTTACAATTTTGCTGATTGCTATCGGCGAATTCTATTTTCTTTTTTAATGGAAGCGGAAATAAATGAGGTTGAACATTGAGGAAGATAGCTTTTGATATATTTTTTTGAACAATTTCAATAACAAAAGCAAGAGAAAACAAGTAAGGAAGGGCTAAGTTCGGGTGTCACCGAACATTTTATACTCTCGCATGATAAAGTGATAATCGAGATTTCATTATACGTCATTTACATATTTTTCAAATACCGTATTTTTGTAAAGTTTTATTCCGCTATCATCATTGGTTCCTAATGTATATACTCTTATTATTCAGAAAAGGCATCAGATGGAATTCAAAATAGCGTTATATTGGAAGAAGGCGTGGTTGTGAACCGATTTCACCCATATTTCGTACATGTCATCAGGGTGTTAAGAAAATATTATATACCGAATTTCATTGAAATCGGTCTAGTAGTTCCTGAGATATGGTTTTTGGTCCATAAGTGGGCGAGGCCACGCCCATTTTCAATTTTTAAAAAAAGCCTGGGTGCAGCTTCCTTCTGCCATTTCTTCCGTAAAATTTAGTGTTTCTGACGTTTTTTGTTAGTCGGTTAACGCACTTTTAGTGATTTTCAACATAACCTCTGTATGGGAGGTGGGCGTGGTTATTATCCGATTTCTTCCATTTTTGAATTGTATATGGAAATGCCTGAAGGAAACGACTCTATAGAGTTTGGTTGACATAGCTATAGTAGCTTCAGAGATATATACAAAAAACTTAGTAAAGGGCGGGGCCACGCCCACTTTTCCAAAAAAATTACGTCAAAATATGCCCCTCCCTAATGCGATCCTTTGTGCCAAATATCACTTTAATATCTTTATTTATGGCTTAGTTATGACACTTTATAGGTTTTCGGTTTCCGCCATTTTGTGGGCGTGGCAGTGGGCCGATTTTGCTCATCTTCGAACTTAACCTTCTTATGGAGCCAAGGAGTACGTGTACCAAGTTTCATCATGATATCTCAATTTTTACTCAAGTTACAGCTTGCACGGACGGACGGACAGACGGACGGACGGACAGACAGACATCCGGATTTCGACTCTACTCGTCGCCCTGATCACTTTGGTATATATAACCCTATATCTGACTCTTTTAGTTTTAGGACTTACAAACAACCGTTATGTGAACAAAACTATAATACTCTCCTTAGCAACTTTGTTGCGAGAGTATAAAAATACTGTACACATATTTTTAAATAATGAGGAAATAAAGATTACTTAAAAAAGTTCAAAGAACATTCAAATCGTAAGTGTTTAGTCAAAACATGTAATCATGGTTTGTATATCGCCTTTAACAAAAGAATAAACACAGCATATAGATAAACTATAATAGTTTACATCTCCACTTATGATATTTTATTTCGAATATCTTCTACATATAAATATTAATTTTCTTCACAGATTACAAAGTCAGAACTTTTTGTAACAAAAGTGGTATTTAAAATCCATTCAGTGACACTTAATTCATGCTCAAGATACAATCGTGGCTGTTGCATCGGCAATGCAGGTAAATCCAAGAGTTTCGACTGACAATTATCGACGCAACTTGGCGACTGCACGCTGTCTTAACGACGGATAATTTGTGATAACTAAAACCTGTATCCGTACAAAAATCAAATAATAATCCGGTTAAACCCACTAGATTTGGTCTTTCGACCGGAATTTTGCCATAAAATAATTGAATTAGTCGAAGAAGACAATAATGTGATAAATTGCGCTGAACTTCGTATTATATGTGGAGTGAATCAAATTCTAAAATAATCCACGAGACGAAACTGTACCCAGTACGAGTCACTGTATGGTGCACAGCTTAATCAAGGTGTATTGTGGGGTCATACTTTTTTGAAGAAATGATTTAAAGATTTGGAATGAGTTTCAGACATATCTCTCTCCATGTCATTTGTTTCCAACACGATGGATCATTACACACATAGCCAAACCGGTTATTGCGTAGCCTTAACTAAAATTGAAAAAAAAACTTGATATGAAGGAACTGCACTTTCTGCTGGCCCCCAAGGTTACCTGACCTGATTCCATCAGACTTTTTTATTGTGTTACGTCAATCAAGAGGTGTACAAAACAAATCTCTGAAACCTGACTGAATTAAATCTATAATTGAGCCCCACCGACTTCAACACTTCAGACCGCAATGAATAATTTTCTAATTAGGTGGTTCATATTCGTGGCAGTGCCTGGAGTCCATTTACGGTCCACAACTTATAAAGTTAATAATTATATAAAATAAAATTTTCTACGCAACGAAAGAAAAAAATGTAATTTACAGCTTCAATTTCTTCAAATAAATTCCTAACGAACATTTGATATTATCCACTTCTAGTCTCAGTATGGAAGCAGCTCTTATTTTAAAGTGAAATATCTCTCGCAGACTAATAATATTAATCAGACTTCGATAGAAGTATTTCAATTTGATTAACAATACTAATCAATTATTCATTGAGACGCTTTCATACAACAACAAAATATTTCCGAAACTTGAACTTTTATAAAACAAATATTTTGTGGGAACTTTTTGTAAACAATTTTCAATTTTTTTATACCTTTCAAGGCTATATTTTCTCTAACTAGTTTCTTAATGATTTCCAACAATTTATATTGATTAATGAGTCGCTATAACTTAAAAAATGTGGCAAATGTGGCAATTTCCTCAGATGATTTACTTGCCTTAGAAAAGCAAGCACTCCAAATAGTTGCCAAGCAAGTCTGCTCCAAAATAGAAAAATAATTGCATTGCAGTCTAGACATGACTCAGTTATAATATAATGCTGTTTTTTACTCTTCACCAAGCGCTGTGCTCATTATATTTAATTTAATTTAATTTTTTTTACTCTTGCACTTGCTCTTTAGTGTGGCAATGAATTTTAAGTGTCAGTGGAGATGTTTCGCCATTTTGAGGGGTCATGTGGTTGATGCAATAAAATGCGAAAATGTATAAATATATATTTATGCGTGGGTGTGAGCTAATAGGTGGGTGTAACGAAAATGCTGAGTTTCTGCTTCATTTACTTTTATCACTCTTATTTGCTGTCGCGTGGTTATTTCACCTTGCCTTCACCGGCACTATTTCCTTCGCCGAATTTCATGGCAATGCCAATGTCAAACTATTGTTGTTTTTGTTGCGGTTGTTATGTTTTCATGCAATTTTGTCGTTGTCCCTCAAAAAAATACAACAACAACAAATGTAGCATAAGTAAATCAAGAAAAAAATATATTAAATGTTCACGAATGAGTTGTTGCTAACTTTGGCATTGACCGCTGATGCGTGCCTGTCGTTGACCATAACAGTGAAAAGTCAAGGCGACCAAAAAGTATTTTCCTAAATCATTTTCTCATTTTTACTCATCATCAAAAAACAGAAGAAACCCACAAAATATAAAATAAATCGCAAATATCTAACACTTTAATAGCGACACCAATAGCAATACCAGTAGCGACCACCGTAAAGTGGTAAGGTACAAAATTTGTTTCAGCTAAGATGTATGAATGAATAATATTATGATTAAGACACGAACGAGGCATTCAGCCGTTATTTTGCCGCTGGTAGGCATCATAATTTACATAACCCTTGCAAAATGATTAATGGTTTAGACGATGGAAGCAGAAAGAAAATTTAAATAAAGGAACGGATGCAAGAAAACAGGCCGTCCAATCAATTTTAATAAATTGTATCTACTCTAAAAGCAAATGAGTGTGAAAATTTGCTCCTCTAAGATATGTATTATTATACCCTGAACAGGGTATATTAAGTTTGTCACGAAGTTTGTAACACCCAGAAGGAATCGTCGGAAACCCTATAAAGTATATATATAAATGATCAGTGTGTCGAGCTGAGTCGATTTAGCCATGTCCGCCTATCTGTCCGTCTGTCCGTCTGTCTGTCTGTATATATACGAACTAGTCTCTCACTTTTTAAGATATCTTTTCAAGAAGCTGCTCATTTGTCGGAACGGCCGATATCGGGCCACTATAACATATAGCTGCCATACAAACTGAACGATCGGAATCAAATGCTTGTATGGATAACTTTCACATTTGACAAGATATATTCACGAAATTTGGTATATGTTATTTTTTAAGGCAACAATATAATCTCCGGAAGAAATTGTTCAGATCGGTTAACTATAGCATATATGCTGCCATACAAACTGAACGATCGGAATCAAGTACTTGTATGGAAAACTAACTTTCACATTTGACAAGATATATTCACGAAATTTGGTATATGTTATTTTTTAAGGCAACAATGTAATCTCTAAAAAACTTGTTTAGAACGGATTACTATAGCATATAGCTTCCATACAAACTGAACACATAGTTACTAACAGAAATGCACCTGTGAAGGGTATTTAGCTTCGGTGCAACCGAAGTTAACGTTTTTTCTTGTTTTGAAATGTTTTTATGCCAGTGCTGTACTAAAATGGTTTGCATGAAGCTCAAGCAGTATTATTGCCATTAATAATATTAATAATGCGAATAAGATTAGAAGGAAACATTTCAAAACTCAATAGGCTCGAATAATTGCTTGAACTTCATGCAAACCATTGGCATAAACAAGAAACCAACTTAAATATTTATGAACTTTTATAACCATTAGACGGAATTAAGCAAGAGTTGAAGAGTTGAGTATGCGTAAAGAAAAGTCAATTCTGAAATTAAAAAAAGAAATAATTTCTAGTTAAAGAAAACTAAAAGATTAATTGTAATTTTTGTTCATCATACGCCCCGTGCGACTGTTTTATTAATTTCATTATAATAAGTTGGAGTTTGGTGCAACAAATGTTATATTGAAACTAGTTAATAATTAAGATAAAAACAAAAAAATATCCAGATATTATATAATGAATCTAATGCTTCCATTGTCGTGACCAACTGCTGTAAGCATAAATATGTATACCTACTTGTAAATTACTATAATATTGTTCAATTCTTCAATTAACTGAAAACAGCTTATTGCTTTCTGAAGTATCTTTCAATTATGTCTTTTCGGAGGTGATTAAGCTCTAGGCACGCTGATACTGTGGGTGAGTAAAGTAACTAAATTAGTTATAAAGATATTCCTATTGTTCATAATTAAGGAAATTAATTAGAGCGCGTGTAGCAAAGGCATAAATAGCTCAGCCTCAAGTAATAAGGAAGTTGAATGAACAGTATCGCTTGTAGACATAAAATCCACCCAATACATAGGAGTATTGCATTGGAGCATTTGATTAAGTGAAATTAGGCGAAAACATACAATATATATTAATATTACCGTTACTATCTTTTAAACGATCAGGTAAACTTAGAAATCGTAAAAGAATTTTTTGTAGAATATTAAATTTTCTACAAAATCTATGATACAAGAAAATTTTTCAAGTGGTTGGTTTCACGCTTCCTTCGGTCAACTCCAACACACAAAACTGTTATTTAATTTGATTAAATTACTCTATAAAAGGTTTATTGACAGCACGGAGTCTAAAATTAAGTCGTACTTTTCGGAACTTTGTAAAATCTAGGAACGCGTGTTTGGACTTTCCATCCGCTTTACGCTAGGGTGATAAATTGGCATGCACTCCTGGTGAAATTTCCAACTTCTTAACTGAGTTCTTCAAGTAAAATTATGTACATAATGAGCTTGGAACTACTTCTACTTTTTCTGCTAATAATTTTACATCTATAAATTTTGGCATACTTGGTCTTGCGCAGGATGAAAAGTGTAAAGGGTATTTGTGATATCTAGCCTTGTTTCAAAATTGTCTGTACTTATCAAAAATTGTCCTGCCTTGGCATATAGTACGCTTCTTGTCAATAAGACTTTGTCTTCTTATTTCTTTGTCTTCTTATTTACAGAAAGGATGTAGTTTCCAATTATAGGCCTATTTCTAAACTCCCTAACACTTCCACAATTTTTGAATGCTCCGTTAGATATAAGTTGTTCTTTGTAGTTAAATCAATCATTATGATGAATCGCCAGGGGCTTGTCTCTGGTCTCTCGACTGTATCAAATTTAGTGGTTTTAATAGTTTATTGCATGTCTGCCTTCTAGATTGTGCCTTCACAGATTTCTCTAAAGCCTTTGATAAAGTTTTACACAATATTCTAATTATTACGTTTTTCTCCTTAGGTTTTCACTGTGTCTTCTTGCAGTGGGTTAAGCCATATTTGCACAATAGACGTTGTGTTGTTATTGTCGATGGGCTGTCATCCGATTCTTTCATTGCGTCATTTTTTTTGTAATTAAACTTCAAGGTGATATTTATAGTTTTTATGATTCGTGCCTGAAATCACAGCTTTCTCTCAATCTGGATAAATGTTCTAGTTTGCGAGAGGACGCAGCAATTTACCTTCTAGTTTCAATATTTCAAATTGCGTCCCGAAATCAAAGATCTTGACGTAATCTTTGACAGTAGATTTTCTTTGATCAATCACATCAATTATATCGCTTCTAAATATTTTCTGAGCTTGGCTTTGTCCGTCGAAATGCTTCCAAATTTTCTGATCCCTATACGTTAAAATGGTTGTATACATCTTTTGTTCGTTCTACAAGTATTTTGGAGTATGCTATGTTCATCTGGAGACCATATTGCCTATCGTCAACTAATTGGATTGAAGGCATTCTTCTTCGTTTCTTAAATTTGCTTTCTGCTCTTTAAAGTTTTTCGAACCATATCATCATAAGCATATCGTTCATTGCTATTACATCTTAAATCACTTGAAAATTGACGATCCATTCCCTGCCTTTCATTTGTTTTCAATGTAATTAATGGCGGTATTGACTGTCTTTAATTGTTAGGAAAAATTAATTTCAATATTTCTCAGCGTTGCCTCAGATCTATTTTCGCATTTTATTGTAAAAACGATAAAACTTAATTTGCGGATTGTGCCCTCTCCTCTCTCACTCGCGCTGTACGTGAGTTTTACTCGATTTCCGAGAAAGTTATACTTGATTTTTCTCTAAGGCTTGCTTCATTAACAGCCTGAACTAAATTTTTTAGTTAAGTTAAATATTTGTTAAATTGTAATTTTATTATTTTATATTCTAATTTGAGGCATAATTTTTCTAAAAATCAGTAAAAATTACTCTTCATACACTTAAGTAACCAAATAAATAAATAACCAACTACTTTTAAAATAAAAAATAAATAAAAAGGTTTAGACAATATCATATTATGACACAACAGCAACACGTTCATTACCATCACGAGCGAATTTCCTATGACGATTAATAATCCCTGCTAACTAACTCCGTAGCCAATATTTAGAATCATAAACGTTTTATAAATTATTTACTGCAATGACAGCAAAATCAACACAAACTAACACTATAAGTCAAAAGTAGAACACAAAAAGAAAACATAAAATATCTGAATACTACTTAAGTACCTAATTAGCCGGCCGAACATCCCACAATCGCTAAATGTCTAAAGTGGCTTCTGCCTTTTACAAAATTTACTACTTTCCACACAATTAACCACATTATTCAGTACAGAGGTACACTGTATGTTTGTAAATAGGTTTGTGTTTTATTGCGTTTGGGTGGCTCTATATCTAGTTTGATTTATATGGTTTATTAGGTCTTGCCAATAAATAAGAGCTAAATATACTCGTAGCAATAGTTATATCTGATGCAGAAGCTATCAAAACAATATCAACGATTGTTTACAAGCAATAAATTTGTTGTTGTAATTTGTAGTTATTTATGTCATCGATGTACATCTACATTTGAACATATGTACAATTAACCCTTTTTCTCTGGAAATGCTGTTTATCATGACACCCAGCACCTATGTAGAGGCATCCAAGTTGGGCGACAGAAAGACGGAAGAGGCGCGTGTATTATTTGTTCAGGCAGGCTGTGTACTGTGTGTCTAGCATTAAGTCAACAGATATTCAATGTGAATTTAATAATATCGAAACTATGTGCAAATAAAATATGTGTCGAACTTATGCAAATAAGTCTATTGTTATGCAGACAACAATATGGACTTGTCTCCACATATGTTTGCATAAAAATGTATATGTGTATTTACACTTTCTGGATTTGAGACCAATATTGCTTTGCATCTTGATTTTTCGGCTGATGATGTCCACATTATTATTTACGCATTGATTTTCTTAAACAAATGGTAACTTTACTTATGCGATATTTTAAACGAAATTTTTTTTTTTAACTGGAAGTCTAGTGACTATTATAATGTATGTATATTTTATATATTTTCTAATAGTATTAATCATCCAAAGTATGCGAAATTATCATTTTGTTGTCGAATATTCTGTATTTTGTTAGACATTGTATAACAGGCTGCCGTATTCTGATCAATCTGCTGTTCATTAAGAGAGACAGTGCTGCATTTGAAATTGGTTACTGCCCTCTTTACTTTACATTTTGACTTATTGACATATTTTACTTGAGATATTGCATATCTTCTTGTTGGATAATCTTGTCGCTGAAAGTGTAGTTAAAGTAGGAAAGAAGTGAGGTGGACTGGTGCACAGGACATCTATACGGATGGATACAAACTGGATAATCGAGTAGAAAGTGAAGACTTTTCTGTAAAATTAGATACTAGAATTAGATACTAGAATCAGACTACTGCAGTGTCTTTCAAACGGAGACCACAGAGATTTAAGAAAGCATTCGGAATGAGTGTGCTTACAGCAAGAAATATATTCACTAAATTCTTTTAGGCATTCATCAAAGATAATGAAATAAAGTTTTAATCTCTTAGTGGATCTAAAATCCTTTTCGATGTTGAGCCTGCAATGAATTTCAGAACACAGCGACATTCCTCGTAACTGTAAAGCAGACAAAACCTTACAACTGGAGTGAAGTGGACGGAATTTTTATGCCTCTTACTACCTGTTGATATTTAATCTGCAAATATATGACGGGCAGTAACAAATACCGGTTGGTATCGTGCTACATATATTTCAAATAAAGTACCATCGCAGCAGATAAAAGAGCTAGTTCGGGACTGAGAAGCATCCGCGACTCCAATGTACACCACACTATATGGGGCAGCAAGCATATTAACAAAAGGGGTGAGTTGTTTTTTAACTAGTAACTATGTACTAGGCTTTTGTTATATAACAAAGGTAATATGCCAACGTTTTTAATAAGAAACTGGCAATAAATAAGTTAACCTAATGGAAAAAATTAGGAGAAGGTTTTCAAAAAGCATATACTAGCAGATACTATCTGTCATATACTACTATGAGCAAAAAAAAGGAAGCCCTTTTAATTTAAATTTTACGCGAAAACTCATTCATTGAATTTTTTCTACATTTCCTAAGTTTAATGCTTCTTTGGAGTGTCGGAAAGATCAGTGAAAATCATTTTGAAAGATCGATTCCATTGAAAAGACGATTGATTTCGAAATCACTAAATTTTTGTTTTTGTGTGTCGTGTTAAATCAATGTGTTTCGACTACCAGGATAAAATGAAACTTATTCTATTTACTAACTTATTCTGGCGATGAGTGTTGGATCTATGCTTACGACCCGGAAACAGACCAACAATCGGCCGAATATGGTAGCAAAGGTGAGTCGAAGCCGAAAAATCAAGTTTATGTCAACAGCTTTCTTTGATTATGGACGTGTGGTGTACTCTGAAATCCTTCCGACTGGCCGAACTGTCAACAAGGAATACTATTTGAGTATTATGCGTCGTTTGCGTGAAGCTATTCGTAAAAAGAGGCCGGAATTTTGGAGCGAAAACTCTTGGTTTCTGAATCACGATAATGCGAAGATTTACTATTTCTCAAGAAAGCTTCTGAGGCTTTAAAGCCTGATTAAAAGCACTTATTAATCTGATTTTCAACTTTCAATTCTTCAAGATCTTTTTTATTACCGCAATGCTTCTCATTTGCGTAATATTTGTACAGAGAGGTGTCCTTCTACGTGTTGCCAAGTAAACGACAATAATTGTTGCAATGCTTTAATCCACGTGACACGACACAACAGCATATATAATGAAAGGATCTACGAAGAAAGAAAGCTCAACAAGTGCTGTTAATCCGTTCATAAATATGATTACGAGCACAAACTACTATAAATCAGGGGCAAAATTATCCAAAAAGCAAACGCATTTAGACTGGTGGTGGAATTGTCGAGTGCCTCTGAAATACCAACATGTTTATGCCATGCCGCGCATATTGAAAAATATTTATTTCGATGGGTGAATTTATTTGTTGATGAACCTCATCTTCGTGGCGTGAGTCATTTTGTTCAAGCAGATCTCAAGAGGCTAACTGGTCCTCTTAGCGTCATGCTGTGTTCAACTATTGTTGTTTATTTCACAAATCTGTCAACCATTAACCACAGAATTGCACTTCAATTCACTCTTGTGTCACAACATCAACACAATAACAAATATATAATACTTACGATTATAAGTCTGATACAAATATGTACATATGTATACTTATATATAATATATAGAGACAAAGATACTTATGGTAAAATGACAAGTTAGATTTGGTGGAATTAAGAAGAATCCCAACCAAGCCACGATCGCTATGAGTTAAATACTAAATACATTAAGGTGGTATGTTTAATTTTCTTTTGATATCTTACTATATCTTATATGGCACGAATGAAAACAAGCTCTCAGCTCTAACGTCTTACTTTTTGTAATTCTTATCCACAATTTTTCCTCGTTATTATAACATTCACCATAACCACATAATATCCAGCATTGACAACGGCGTTTTAATCTCAATAACTCATCACTGTGTTTAAACGAACATTTTACGACCATAAAGAACAACAACAATTAGTCATAAATACAAATACTCAGCGTAAAGCAAATATTATCCATTCAGTCGCTTTAGCTTTATTGAACGCCACAGAGTGCAATAAGCCCATTCATAAATTAATCAGTTAATCGAAAGTGAAAGCGCCGTTGAATCACTTGGAAAGTAGCGAAAGCGGCAAGCTTGTCTATTGGCACGCGATTTGGCGGCATCATTTATCAAACACAATCGCTGTCGAGCTGCAGCTTTTCACTGTCATTGTTGCTCGTCTTGCTGCACACGCTGATGCTTCAGTTCACTGCCTCCGATTGAGATTGTATGGTTACTGCCCAAATCTAAATTAACTTCACACTCACACAAACCACTCAGTGACACCAAATCTGGTGATGGGGTCCACATTGCTTCCCATGATCGTAAATCAATTCACTGCGGCATGTTGGCATGCTATGAAAGTGGCAGAAAATGTGCCTATATTGAAGCTGCAATGGCGCTACGTTGAAGCATGTGTATTATTGGTTGATTGATTGGAAAGGGAGGCTCATGAGCCTTGGAATACAGGTGGCCGTACTTACGGCATCATTAGGCCTATTTTGCTCTCGGCATTTGCACAGAAAATGTTTCAATATGTCATCATCCTCCGCTTATGCTCTGCATTCCGCCGAATCCACTTTTCTCACTTTCCTTAGTTTGAATATTAAGGGTATGTGCCCTTTGTCCCTTTCAGTGATAATATCTGCAAGCTCCTTTTTCTTATATAGAAATAAAAATATCAAGCAGAAAAGAGCCGTCATTCAAGAACGCTCTAATACCACCGTATTCTGAATTTAATTTTCGTAGTTTTTTATTTCGTAAGCCCTTCTGGTTGCTTAAATGTCGGTTAATAACGGATAAGCCAAGTAGAGGCACTCTTTTCAACAGCCTTTTTTTGACAGATCACGCGTGAGTCGTGTCAATATTGTTTGGTATTTCATCATGAAAAGACTTACGCCTGAACACTATTATTTACTAACGTAGGTGACTCGGGCGTATGAGTTACTGTTAATATGAATCACTGAGCGTAATATCTACCATACTGACACATAATAGACCAAGCTAAGGCTTACATAAAAATTTTGAGAGCGAATACTGGTACTTTACTTACAAACTTTAAATTTCAATTAAAGAATCGAAAAATGATATACTTAGAAAAATTGTACAAACTTCCGTACACATTTCCGTTAGTGAAAAAGTGTTGTTTTTACTCAAATTAAAATGAGATTTTATTAAAAAAGTTCAAAACTATAAGTTTCGTAGATACTATATCTACATATATAGAGAAAGTCAATGTACTCTGAGCTTTTATTTTATTAACTAGAAATAACAACAATAAAATAAAACCATAAGATTTCGACATGGAAACCTCTTAACAGCACACGACCACCGTTACCTTATCGCTACTACAAGTTGTCGGTGTACTTTATATGTGGTGGTTCTAATACAATACTTCACAGGCGAAAACTTCAGCTATATTTACACACACACAAGTGAGTAGCTATAGTGGTCAAGTCAAGAGCAGAAAGTTATTTAAAACAATTACAATTATTTACACATGCCACAACATACATATATATGCAAGCTTACTTTGACTATTAAACAGCCATACACTTTGAAGCCGATGAGCTAATTTGAGTGAAGTCAGTTGAGCGGCAGCCCAGTCAGCTTCACCAACAAGTCGGCTTTTTGCTCCATAAAATTTCTTCTCTTCTAACACATATATAGAAATAGTATATGCACACCTACTACAACGTGATAAGATATAGTTGCTGAGTCCATATTGTTAAGTTTTGTTATGCTTAGATCTTTATTGGCACATAGTAATTAACTTTAAACACTCTTAAGCTGCTAACTTGGCCAACAGTCTCGACTAGAGCTTTGGTTTTTAGTGTTTCACTGAGTTCACGACCTCTTAGATGGTTTATAGAAATTAAATTTATGCGCTGCCTACAGCTTGTAACCTCTTTGCCAGCTTTTAATAATAAAAAAAAAAATAAAGAAAGGCTAGTTTTCGCCCAATTTTATTTATTTTAGGCCCATTTCACAAAAAGGGAGACCCCACAATTTGCGCCAACTAGCTTGGGATAAGTCTCCTAAATATCGCATATAATGTTCTATCGAGCGTATGCTGTCAAATATTAAATTCCACTGTCAACAAACTTATTGGACCTTATCAGTGTGGCTTTTGACCTGGAAAATCATCAACCAGATACCGATCGACAAGATATTCATCATGCGCCAAATCTTGGAAAAGACCCGTGAGAAGAGAGTCGACATACACCTCTTCGTTGATTTCAAAGCCACTTTTGACAGCACGAAAAGGAGCTGCCTTTATGCCGCGATGTCTAAATTTAGTATCCCCGCAAAACTAATACGGCTGTGAAAACTGACGTTGTGCAACACCAAAAGCTCCGTCAGGATAGGGAAGAACCACTCTGAGCCGTTCGATACCAAACGAGCTTTCAGACAGTATCTCATAAATATGAAGTGATTTATGTTTGGAATTTTTTCTTATTATTTTTATACTCTTAACAAAATATATTTAGTTTGCCGTGATGGTGTTACATTAAAAAGGAAACATCTGATATGCTACAAAATATATACTCGTATATTATATAATGGATCCTCATGACGAGCTGAGTCGATTTAGCCATTTCTGTCCATTCCTTAGTTTTTAAGTTATCGAACTTAAATTTTGCACACGATCTTTTCTTTTCAAAACATATTCATATCCTTCAATCTATAGCTTTTTTGACGATATATCTTCACGACATTTCGCCCAGTTTATCCTTTAAAATAGAAATGCAATCACCGAAGAAATTATTCTGATCGGACTGTAATGACAAATAGTTGCCATACAAAATGACGGGGCAAAATTAAAATATTGTATATATTTTGTATTTTTCAACGGTTATACATAGTTACGGAGCAACCAAACTTTTGCATGCTTGTTTGTTAATGTGGTTGGTTTCTTTGATTTCAAAATGTGTATATATGTACACCAATGAACTATTCAGACTTTATGTAAATTAGTTCAAATTTCTACCAAAACTGTTCTACTCTTACAATATTTAGTTGAAGTATTTATATTATTTGAAATTCAGAATCATCTTTGTAGTTAAAAGAAACAAATGACGAAATTGACTTAAATTCACTGACTTATCTTAACTATTTAATAACTTAATTAAAATACCATCCAAATCAGGAAATTTGGAAATATCAATTTAAATTTCATATGTTAAATAACACATGTTGATTCGTGTTATTCGGCACGAATAGATAAACCATAGTTATTAAGGTATGCTGATATTTTATCCGCCATTATTTGGACCCTACAGAGCAAATATTTGGGCCATTACATCGGTTAATCTCTGTAGGATAAACACTCAGATTTGTTATATTAATTTTTAGTCGTACTTACTTTCTTCCTATACTGAAATTTCACATAGGGTCAGAGAATTTCAATGGGTGTATTTAGTCTGATAGATATTAGAATGGTAAAAAGTAGGTGATTTATTTTCGTTTGTTACTCTGAAAATTAGGTAAAATAGGAAAGGATCCTGCGTCTTAGAATTTTTCAAATATCAGATAGAATTATCAAATAGAAAAATTCATATATTGCTACCAACTATCCTACCCTTCCCTAATACGTATAGCCATTAAAACGTATAGTCTCTAATTAAATATGCTCTCGTGCACAAAATCTGCTCTCAACAAGTTCTGCTTTTATAAAAATATTTACAAAATTTTATTTAATTTTCCAATCAGACTATTATATTTAAATCGAATTAATCTCAAAAGGAATACACAACCAATCAACAATTATTAAATAACTCTGTACGTTTGTAACGACAAGCATCTCGGAAAATTTTTAAATGTTTAACTTAAAGGAACCGCCAAACTCAGTTCGCTTAAGAGATTGATGTTTTAAGCTTATGAGCTGCTAGCTCAACACGTCCTTATTATTATTTATTCGCAAAAATATGACTTCACATAGCGTGGCTATTGACACGAGCAGTTTAAAAAAGTTGTCAAAAATTATTATTACTGCGCACATTTTTACTTGAAATTTCCTGCGTATTTATCATTCTCCTAGAAAACAATTTTCGGTGCTTTATAGAATATTTATACGCAAATACAACTTTACATCCAGACAATGCTGTTTTCGCAGAAACTCAAAAAGTGCAAAAGTCAATTTAGGAGATACATTCACAAAGTGACGATACCTCCGAGGAATTATTCGAGAAGCGTGACGCAAAATGTGCTTTTCGGTAAATTTAAATACTTTACGTAGCATTAATCACAATTTTAGATCATATCACTAAAATTGCCACACTTAAATTTATTCGTTGCCACTTTTCAAATATCCCTCCTTTAACGGCGTACATACATAATCATTACTACTAATACGTGACCGTTACTGTGTTACATTTAGGGTTTCAGGGTTATTTGGCGACAAAATCTAAAGATTAAGAGGTTTTGCATTGCCGCCGGTGAGAATGTATAAATATTCAATTATTAGGTTGTAAACAGCTCGGGGAAATTTTAAATATTTTTATACCCATATAGCAGAACGCTGATGAGTGACTTGTAGAATTTGGGCTTTGGTCGTCGAAGTTAAGTTCTCTACTTCTCAATTTCGCCAGTCGCCTTGTCTGAAACCTCGTTTGGTATCGAACGGCTCGGAGAATTCCTTCCCGATTATTACGGAGCTTTTGGTATTGCTCCACGTCAGTTTACACAGCCGTCTTAGTTTTGCGGGGATACCAAATTCAGACATAGCAGCTTCATTACTTTCCTTTTGGGCTTGGAGAATAGAAGCATGTGTTGAAATTCACACAATTAAAAGGACACAAAAGCCTCAGATATGAGGATGATTAACGCTGATTTTGAAAGTATAAAAATTTCGTATGGGCAAATCGGGCCCATTCTTATCAGGCAAAATCAAACATTAAGAATTTAAAATAAAAATTCTAGTGCTTTTCATTGTCTAGAAACAGAATTTGAGCTTGAAAACAGAAACTCAAACACAATTTTTTGATGACTGGTGTAAAGTAGTCAGCTATGCAATCACATATGTACTATATATACACTTGCAGTTGCTGGTGGAATATGTTTTTTCTTGTTAGGCGCAACTTATACAAGTACATATATGTTTGATATTTTTGTTTGTGTGGCTGCGGTATAAACTATAGGATATATATGTATGTCTTTATATTTATATGACAATTGAGAGTGTATTTTAAAACTAAAATTTTAGAATATTAGAAATAAAAGAAAGCTATGAATCCTAACTTTCTAAACCAAAAATATGATTTTTTGGTTTCATAGGTTTCCGGAATATTCTCCTTTGTACATTTTGCAATACATATATTAAGTCCTTCTAACTTTATTGCACGAGACACGTCAACGCCTGCCAACTGATTTCCATTTCATTGTTTATGATTTTTGTTTGCTTTTCATCCCTATTCTGCGTTTCTGTCGTAGGCGGTTGTTACCAAATTGTCGCCAAAGCTTATCTGCTACGAATTACGACCGCAAGGACATAGACCGATTCACGAACTCACATAAAGCAATCGAAAGCGTTAAGCTTATCAATATTTACGATTGGCTGCGAAATTCTTTCATTTCATTCTACTTTCTGCCGTTTGCATGAGTATACGCGTATACTCTGATTTTGAAAGACTTCAAATAAATTTCCTAACCTTTTCAATGTCAATATTGATCATTCTTTAGTTAATTATTTTATAGCAAGAAAGAGCCGCTATTGAATCCATTTCTCTCTATTTCATATGAATTGGGATAGTGGACTGTGTTAAATAATTAAACATTGTTTTAAAACTCATAAAATATTATAAATCAGCAAATAGGAAAGTCAGGAAAAAAATAAAAAACAACGATATTTTATGAATTTAACAGTATATAAGTATGTGCTATATACCAATAAATAAATCACAAAAAACAGGCAATATTCTCTAACTAACATCAAACTTTTTCTTTCATTTCGCAATCAATTACTCACATAGACAAGCTGGTTGCCTCTGGGGTCGATATACAGTCCATCGTGTTGTTGCATTCACATGGCAGCAATTGCAGCTCTGTATGTAAATAATTAAATGGGCCATCCACAGACGTTTACTCTTACTACAATATATATTATATATATTACTATAAATATACAAGTTTTAAAATATCCTTACGACATAGTAAACGAAAAAATACTTTATAGTTGTTTTCTCCTCTTGATATCATTGGGGAGCTCTTTATTTAAGATTACTATAAAAAGAAAAGCAGTAAAATGGATTTTCAAACAAGTCTTGCTGAAATTCAATTATTTTCGACCTTAGTTTTCTGCAGTATTAAATAATAATAATTGTATATTACAAGAGAACCTTGAAGCCGATTTTGAAATCATAAATGATTTTACATAAATACATACTGTATTTAGACAGAAGTGGCTAATATTAAAATAGCAAAAGGCTTCCTACTCCACATTGCAGCTTCTTTCACCGACGTGCGCACTCACATAGACAGTAGACTCAAAGTAAGTCAAGGAGTGTTTAGAATCAAACTACTTCATTATAATACTCGTTTAGGAGCATGATTATAGCTGAATAGCTGGAAACTGCAAAGCAGATGAGCTAGCAAAAAAGGGAATCCTTACCCCACTCACATCGGAGTGTAAATGAGTTGAATCTGTGGTTTAGCGCTAAACTATGGACTTCGCCTACGCTTAGCAGGCATTAGCCAACGACCAGTTTCTGTGCAACTGTGAGATCCCTCTGGTCTAGAGTATCATAGGTAGGAGATCTACTGAACTATTCGCTTTATTTATAGCTCATGGCAGTGTGAATACCCATTTACTAGAATACTTACTACACAGATATCATCTTGCGCTTTAGGATAGATTCATATTGTAGACAAATATTATTTTTATTCGCACTGCTTTTGCTGTACAAACATGTACTTATATTTTACTGCGCTAAATAACACTTTACAATATTGAAAAAGCAAAGCACAATGTGAAAATGTTGACCGTTGCATCGAAATGACAAAGTCATAAAGTTGCAAATCCCGACATAAAAGTAGAAAAAATTACACCAATTACATATTAATGGGCAAATAAAGCATCCACCGACAGCAAACGACGAAATCAAACTGAACCTCTTGACTTCTGGTTTTGCCAGTGAGGATGAAACCGCACTCGATCCAAGACGCGCCCTAAAAATAACCGAACACTTTTGGATATAAAATATGCAAATTATATTCTATAATGAAAGTTTACATATTTTTAGAAAAATGGTTCCATTATACTCAATACAACGTTTGAAATAATCAAGCAGTGCCTGCATAGTCGGGCAAGAACGCATTTTATACCCAAAAAATCCACCAAAATCATTCGAACGGGTATCACGAAAGATGACGAGTTCCACTTGTCATCTCGCTTATTGTTATATCCATACGTTATTAACATTTTCATCAGTTGACGAGGTCGTTAGTTCGTCCATAACGATTTATGTCTTCAATGATCTTTCGTCCGCCTTAGAAAGCTTTGTAGCAGCCGCAGGCTTTTGTTTTTAATTAAACTGAATCACCTTAAGCTTTTTGCAATATTCGCAAGGATTCCCCACACGAAATTTGGTTAGAAATACAAAATTTGAGATACATTTTTTGTACAATATTTTCATCCATTGTAAAAATCGTTGAGATTTACACTACTGAGGGGTGTACCTGACATAAGCACACGTTTTCACTAGGTAACGCTGCATCTTGTATGATTTAAATATAAAGTTCGGCTAAGTATGGGACACATCTTATATATTTTTACATGTGTGCAAACACAGCCGTGTCATAAATAAAATGGTACATACATTTCTGGGCTTTTCATCATAAATCTGCTCCAAATAGGCACATAACAAATTGTGTGTTGTAATATCTACGACAATTAAAATTGAGTAGCCTATATTTGGTAGACTGCTGTATACATGCGAACATATACCAAGTCTAGATCTCAATTATTTTGTTCTCCCATACCCAGTGGGAAATTAAACATCGTTTTTTAAGCGGTTTGTAAATTTATATAAGGGTTTGTCGGTATCGAAGCTTATTATTTTGTCTCAAGTTGAATAGCTTGAAGTGTTTTTCCTATAAGGTCTACTTGTCCACGATTAAGTACAGTTATAAACCATCCAATCTCGTTTTATATCTCTGCTAGTCCAAAAAGCTATTTATTTGTAATGGAATCTTAAGTGCAAATGATATTATAAACATATTATAACGATGCATGTACAAGCAGTTAATTGAATTAATAAAAAATTTTTTGTAGTATTAAAGAAGACTTTGAGAATATAAGCAGAAAAATAACAATGGAAAATACATTTACGACATTTACTGAAAGTAATTTTTCTTTGTGCGATGAATAAGATAATGCTTTTAAATTATGGTTTATGATAACTAACAATACAAAAATTAAAACTTCCATCATATTATCATTGATCCGTATACAAACTTTTTATAGTACTACTTCTTATATAAGGCCTATGAATAAATACTAAAAAAAAATCCATTATTACATATTTATTTAGCATAGGTATGATTATCCTATTTAAGTCAAAATCATTGAAACTCTCGTTGATTGTGCCAAAAACCAGCAGCAGTTAAAGTTGGTAAGCTTTTCTTCAGACGAATTTTTCATCCACGAAATTATTTGCCACAAATAAGAAGCAGTAATTACTTGATTGCAGGTCCACACTGTAATTAATGTATGTGGTCTGGCGTTGTCCTTATAAAGGGTAATTGCTTCCTTGATAAGGTCCAAGGTGAGTACTCGAAACTTAAAATTTATAAAATAACATGCATTGTATTTCAACCTTGTTGCAACTAGTAATTATAGTATAGTGATAGTAATTCGTGTCAGACACTACACTACTATTTTACTAACTAATAGGTGCGTAAGTGGATGTGGTTTAAACGATAAAAGTTAAACTGCTTTAGCTTCATTAAATGATAATTGTGAAGGAAATTTAAACGTTTATTGCTTAGAGTGCTTGAAAACGGCTGCTAAGTATGATTATTTGAGTAAAATATTTAGGTAAGTAAAAAAGTACAGTCGTAGCATAAGAAATAAACGGCTATTCAAAATGCCATAACAACTCCATAATACACTTTACAAATATTTAATTTCATATATATAAAGCTTAAGGAGCCACAAAAATGTTGATAAATAATGGAGTTATGATCTGTCTTCGGAGGTGCCAAAAAAAAGTGCCCCAAGCGGTGGCATGATTCCTGCCGTATAAGTTGCTGAAACAAAAAAAATTTCAAAATTTATTAAACCTTAAGAAATTCCCTATACAATGACCAACGATCTTTGAAAAATATCAATAATTAGCAAAATGGCGTAACTAAATCGTAAAAAATCGTTTTTAGGTAAAAAATTGTCGTTTCTTTAATGCCAAATTGACAATTTTCAAATAAACAAAAAAATCGTTTTGAGTTTTAATTTGAAGTTGATCGGTCAATTTCTCGTTGTGTTATGATGCCAGCAATTTTGAAAAATGTCATTTCGAGAAAAACTCGTTTGAAGTTTTCCTAGTATACCTATGTTTGTACCTGTGAGCGGTCGCTCCTTAGAACGCTGCCATTCAAAAACTATTCCAGATACGACCTTCCGATTTTAAAGGATATTTTTGGAAATATAAACTATCGAAAAAGCAAAAAAAATTTTTTTATTGAAAGTGTCACACTGGTATAGCCCCATAAACTTACAAAATAATATATTTTTCAAACGAAGTAAACCAAATTTGCAATTGTCTTTCCATTGCATAATGAATTTTGTTATTGGTTTAAACTTCACGATCTCTGTAAATGCATTTCAAATTACAAATAATATTTAAGCGACGTGAATGCATTTGTAAACAAATCTAATCCCATGGCGCTGGTTACGTATACGCCCGGGAGCATAACATTTGCTTCGGTGTAAATAGTAATGTGCTTGTATCTACTATACGGTTGAATTTAATTAGAGCAATTTTTCACAATAATAAAATTAAATGAGGCACGTTTTGGTTGTCCGTTGCACACAGACATCCATGAACATGTGAGGGCGAGTGTGTGCCTGCGCTCTAATTCACGCACGAGTAAATAAAATATGCAAATACAATTTTGAAACACTTACAGCGAGAGATAGTAAATATAAATGCGGTTGATAATTACAACTTAGTTACACAGAAACCAGCCTGTGCGGTGCAAATGTAATAAGTTTAACGAAATTGTACTGCATTTGGATTGATGTCATTTTTGACCACGCGGAACATTGTGTAGATATGTCAGTCGGGCAGTTACCCAGTGTATCTAAATTAGCTAACATCGTATTCAACTTCACGCGACATCATTAGTATGCAACTGCACGGTTAAACCCAACACAACATTACAGAGAAATTTCTGCTCAACAAAAACAACAAGAAGAATAAGCGCCAAAGTGACAGTTGAAACAGAGTTTGATGAGAACAATGGTGATTTCGTACATTTCTAACATATATGCTCATGCATCCTTTAAAATCACAAATGTCGATATTCCTTCACATTCGCATTTATATTGCGGCCAAAAACGCGATTACAATACTCAATATGAGTCTTTGACTAGAAAGAACAGCCGAAGAGATTGAGCTCATAGTGTATGGCTGTTGGGATTAATATTTGCATTGTTGCACACTACTCAGATGCTCGAGTACATGAATTCTTACTTTGTTAGGCGTTCCAAATTTGAGTTTTAAGCGGTTTAAATAAAGCCTCTGCACAAAAATTTTAAGTGAAATCGAAATATCTCAAAGCACATGTTTTCAAACGTATTCCAATGGCTTTATAAATTTAATTAATGTGATACAATATTTAATATTATGGCCAGCAATGTGTCCTCATCACGTCAATTGATTACTTTTGATAGCTTTAGTCAGTGCTGACTCATGTTTATCCATACTGTGTCGCCCAGTTCGTACTAACTGGAGCTGTTATTCCTGTTTTGACGTGCGAATATCGCTTTGCGGTCGCGCACTACGCGTTCATGCACAACACTCCTGCTAATGACGGAGCGACGTAAATTATCAGCCCGGTTGCAATTTATGGCAGAAGATTGCGGATGACCAAGACAAAAATTATGTGCCCTGCCAAGCCCCGTATTGCATAGAATATTGCTGACGCCCATTGGACCGTTGCGATAACTGAGGTTGTAGCACATGATTGTGTTGTCTTTGCAGTTTGGCTGCAGTTGCTGCAGTTATATTTTACGATTTACTTGATTTGCGACGATTTCACCCTGCTTCCACGAGAGTGTCATCAGCGGGAATTGCGAGCTGATGCAGGTGTAACAGGAACGATTTGATGAACGGCAACTGCAGTGAGAAGTGACGTCTTTGGTCACGATGATGTAATTATATAACAAGAGTAATTACAAAATAAGAGTTCAGAAACTTCGTTATTCATCACTGCATGTAGATGCTTGAACAACAGAGATCGCTGTATGACGCTTTGACTGTCTTGATTTGACGAGCAATAGTTATCTGCGAAAGAGAATGCAACACATTTATAGTTAAGATATAAAGGGACAGCGTTCCGTGAATTAAAAAAAATATGGCTTTGGTTAATATGTAGGCAGTTATGTGGTTATGATGTGATGAAATGAAGAGGACGAAATATATAAAGAAGAGAATAAAGAGAATAGCAGCAGACTAAATCAGATCTCATAAGGTGATATTATGTGGAAAGGAGTTCTAATGAGCTTGATGTGATGACAGAAGGTATCACCGGATGTGAGGTGAACAGCTTCGAAAACATCTTGAGGAGTTGCGATTCAATGTTCGCGCTGCTGCCATACACAGCCATCTGAATTACGCGTGAAAGGGCGCCCAGCAATGGAAGAAGGAACAGCGACGGGAACTGTTATATGAGGAAGTGGGTAAAATATTTGTAAAGTGGGGAATATGTGGAAAGAGAAAAGATGAAAGGAATATATCACATAATGGAAAAATAAAAGAAAAACAGCAAAGTAAATTTATTTGATTGAAATTCATTTCCATCGAAAGGAGGAATGTTGGTGTAAAAGAAGCAGCTGCTCCAAATAAACAAAAAGCATATGTACTTAATTTAGAAATCACGACTTCATATATATGAAAAATTCACGTGTCATATGGCAACACAAACAAAAATAACCAATAACTTCCTTGCCGTGCCCACCTGTCTGCCTCCTAAAGTAGAAATTTTCATTTGTTGATGTGCACAGCCGTCTGAAAGTAAAAAACACAAATTTCTACTTTTAGATTGTTTAAATAGATTACGCGCCTACTTGCTAAATTTGGCTTCGCGTGCATAACGGTATCAATATGCTGCGTGTATGACTACATGCCTGGTACAAAGTTAATTGAGAAACTGTAGCTTTGCGGTTGCGGCAGCGATCGCCTGCTACTTCAGTTGACATTAATTGACTTGAGCGGGCGTGTTGTTCTCTGCGCCAATACAAAGTTATGGAAATTTTTTAAGACATATTGAAACGGAAAAGTGGAGGGTTGACAAAGCGTTGACTAGGCTAGAGGGATTTTGTGAGCCTTGGCCTTGGTTGTAGGTATTTCGGTTTGTTCGTTTGCAAGAATTTGCGCGCGATATGTGCCATTTTTCCATGTTCAGTGGGCAGAGCGCCATCATGTGATCGACAAAGAAGATAAAATCCGACACGGGAAAAAATGTTCGAAATGATTGCCAATATGTGCATGTATAGATATAACACACACGCATTTACAAGTGAAACTTAATAGACAAATACTAAAGTAAAGTAAGTAATTATATGACATATACATATGAGAAAGGTAATTGCAGCAATCAATACACTACTAAATATTGAACTTATTGTGCACAAAGTGCTATCCTTCTAGGAGTTAACGAAAAATTGCAGCGCCTGCGGTATTGCCTGTAACAGCACCGTCAACCAAATAGCAAGCTAAGCTTGATGACGCGTAACAGCCTTGTAGTGTGCTGCCTGTAACGAAGCGATAAAGAGAGAGCGCACGAGAAAAAGAGAGACGACAATTTACGAGGAGCCCAGCACCAATGGTTGTAGCAAAATACATTTACAAATGAACTATAACTAAATTAAAGTCGAACGCCGTCAAAGCGAAATATTGTATATCGAGTCCTATAAATTAGCAAGTATATCGCAGCAATTAATCGCAAAAGCTGTCAGGCGAAGGTGAAAAGTGAAAGAATAAATAAAAATAAAAGAATAAATAAAACATTTTCTTTTTGCTGTCAGTTCGTCTTATTAAAAAATACACTTTTCTTAATTAAAAATCGCTCAAATTACTTTACTCGTGAATATACATTAACCATCATCAGTGTCAGCTGAAAATAAAACCGTTCAGAAATAACCAGAAATTCACTCTTCAAAAGCGATGAGATATCGCGTGGTAGCGTTCAACGGTAAATGCACTACCAAGTATGCAAAGTGCGTTGCCGCAAGGAAAGGATACCAATAACTGGAAAAAACGTTAACTTCGATTGCGCCGAAGCTTCAATAGCCTTCGGAGATGTATTTTTTATAACATACAATAGTATAAATAAATTGTTTTCTTACTTTGAACGGTTTCTTTGAATGCAGCTATTAGCTATAGTACCAGATCTTGTTAAATATCAAAGTTTTACAAACAAAGCCATGAGTTTGATTAGTTAGTTTGGCTGACAGTGCTACACCATAGTGGTCTGATATCGGCGGTACCAACAAATAAATTTGCTGAGAAAAGGACGGATATAAAATCTCAGATCGATATCTTAAAAACTGAGGGATTAGTTCGAGTATATACAGATGCAACTTTTTAACAGAAAATAATTAGTTTTTTTCCGATGGAATGTGCGATTTTTCGAATATTTTCTAATCCGTATTTACGTCACCTGGTCTGATTGAGCAGGATAGCGTTTAGCACATCTCTTAAATTC
This sequence comes from Bactrocera tryoni, assembly GCF_016617805.1. Taxonomy (NCBI): domain Eukaryota; kingdom Metazoa; phylum Arthropoda; class Insecta; order Diptera; family Tephritidae; genus Bactrocera; species Bactrocera tryoni. The sequence goes on from NC_052499.1 coordinate 80,172,282, forward strand.
TCCTTTTCTGAACCCTGGGTCGGAATGATTCGCCTTCTCACTTTAGCTCGCCTTGGTCTAAGATGGGTAGTCGTGAGCTGATTGAGCCATATACATAAGTGAATGGAGTTTAGAGAACTTTCCTCACTTGTGTGAACTTCTATATATGATTCCACTCCAGGTCTGAGAGCATTCGTCTTGCTATAACCGCGTAAGCGGTGACGATACTGAAGGAGAAGACATATTCTGATTGGATGCCTCGTTCTGCAACAGCTGCTGAAGGTTCCCCACAGAACTGGAGTACGTTACACTTACTATGATATCGTCATCGAAATACTAGTGGTAGGCTTTGCGAGTTGAAGGTCCAAAAGAGTGAGAGATAACGCCTTGCTTAGTTGGAAGAAGAAAATCTTCTTTTTAAGGAAAAATGGTTACTAAAAACCAATATATGTAAGGGTCGATTTTAAGCTTCAAAGTTTGATTAATATCTTGTCAGTTGAAGAGGCAAAACTGAAAGCTTTTGAGTTTTATATTATGCACAATTAACACCTGGTATATATACATACATTTGTATGAAAATGAAGATAATTTTATTTACTAGTTATTTATAAATGCAAATAATATCACACACGTATTTAATTTTAAAATCAAGTATTTTCTTAGAAGAAATAGTAAGTGAAAGAATTTCTAGCCTTTACTGTAATTTTAATGCGTCTGACATTTTGCACTTTGTGTCAACCAGAACAAACGACTTTAATCCTGGATCGTGTTTTTCTTTACATACATTTTTCAACATTCCGAGCTCGTCCATGTCGAAAATTTCCTAAAATGACAGCAAAAACCAAAGTTAAAAGTTCACAAAACCGCTGCATTGCTTCTGCGGAAACTCTCATATACAAAGCAACGATCGAATGGAGCGGAAACGAGTAAAGTATAAATAGTTCTCCCCTGCATAGTGTCGCATTTGCATACGAAACGGCTTTAAAATAAAATTGGGATTATTTATAAATACGCGCAACGAAAAGTAAGAAGAAAAGAAATTCAAAGGCAATAATTCACGCGGTATGTGCGGTGAAGTCAACGGCTACACCCTCACTCTGGCAAATTGAAAGCTATTGTTATAGTGTACAGCAAAGCCAATATAAAATTGGAATTAATGGAGTATAAACGACAAAAAATAAAAAATCCAAATATTTTATTAGTACTCCCCCCGATTGCTTCTGCTTTTATGCAATTTTAGTGTAAATTTGTCTATGCACAATTATAAAAAAATGCAATATTATTGTATTTTTTTACGTTTGGAACACTAAAAAATTAGTTAAATTTCTAGATCTATAGCTTTTTACATCTTTTAAAGAATGAAGGATTATAACCTTTTATTTTCCTGTTTTTAAAAAGTCACTCTTATGCTCGTGCTCGATTATACTCAAATTGCAACTCAAAACTTTGTGACACCATCCTTCCAATCACATTTAATGACTCTCTGTCTCCATCTTTCTCTATAAGAGCGTGAGTTTAATTCCTGGCGTGGAAGGTTGAAAGATTTTCATTGTCAGCAAAAAGTCTAAAATGTAAAATTTTCTACCATTTAATGAACTCTTTGGAGTATACATGTGAACGCTCAGGTGTTTTGGCTGACTTACGTGCGAGCAGCCAATGAGTGAATTTCGTTATGTCTACTTTCCTACTTGGACTGATTATGCTGCTTGACATTCTAAGCCCAACACTTAAGGTTAATTGCAATTTTTTGCCACAGTGTGTTTTCAGAGCTCGGCTATTTTATTTTATTGCTTGGAATTTTTTGTCTTACGGCGAGCGAAATGAGCAAGGATTATGCGAGGCGCACAACAATTGCATGGCTGATAAAGGTAAAAAGAACTTTGGAGAAGCTCTCATGTATTTCGGCCGACAAAGCGTTAGTTAAGCTGGTTCAAATTGCGGTGCAGTTGTCAAAACCAATGAGTTAGTCGAGAGGAGTGTCTTCAGTTGCACACGCACGTGGCAGTCCAACTTAGTTTGCTAATTTTGGAGCATTGCAGAGCAAGGTAGTTTTAGCATCATTAACACAAATGAGTGGAATTTTGCTGATTTTGACAAACTTTAATTGTCCACAAGCTTTCAGCATAGACACTACAGACTTACACACACAAATCACAATTTTTCTACTACTTTGTTTAACGATGTGTTTCGTACCTGTTATGGCGAAAAATATATCTTGAAATTTGTGAATGCTTTATTTTCGTTATATTACAATATTATGTGTGGGTATAAGTACCTAACATTAGTTTATTGACAATAAAATCATTACTTGTACTTTTATAAATGTTTTCAGCGTCAGCAGGTGCGGATGAGTGTTCACTTTTGTGAGTTGCGATGTTGAAGTCATATGAAACTCGTTGATAATATTCAAGCATCTTACGATCGTAGATTGCTTGTTGATTTTACGATTGGTTTTCATTTCACATTAAACAAGATTGAGTTTTTAATTTCGGTATGGGCAGCATTGTGTAGAATTTTGTACTATGATGAATGTTAGAAAGACTTAAATTAGTACTATTTTGGTCGGTGTGGTGGGGAATGCCCGAATACGTATTCTTGAGTAGTGGAAAAAGTCTTTTCGCATTTTGTCAATAGATGGCGTCGCAGTCGTATATCTCCAGTGCTACCTATCACATTGTGTCATACTATATACTGTTGGAAAGGTGAGATATTAAGCTTCATTTGACCAAAAAATTAAATTCGGGAAAGTTGAAAAAAAAGTTATAGTTGTTCAAAATGGTATCGCTATATTTTGAAATTTTTATATAGAAAGGGAAGAATGCCACACACACTACCAATGAGATTTGTGAATTTTACGGAGACGATGCTGTATCAGTTCGTGTAGCACAACAATGGTTCGCTCGCTTCCGTTCTGGAAATTTCGAAATTTCGATTACGGGAAGCATTGGTACTAAAGGCTAAACGGAACTTTCTGTGAAATGATTATGGAAAAACTTCAATTATAAACCACACAAAAAATAACAACATCCCGCGCTTAAAATTCGTTACAAACATACAAATTATTTGGAGCAAGAACTGACACGCTTTGCATTTCTTGTGACTTGAATAACCTCGAATTTTCGCAGCATTCATTTTTCCTGAACCCAAAAAAAGCAAGCTTGAAATGTTGTGATCCAAAAACTTCTTGTATCTTTTTGTTACTTTCTTATCTACTTGGCTTTCTTGGAATTCTGTTTTAAGTACAAAACAAGATATAGAGTAGAAGAGTTTGTATACAAAAATCGAGTGGGCCGCCAGATACTTGACTAAGTTAAGGAGAAGAGATCAAGTTTGTGTTGCTCTTAAAACTCTTTTTGACTGTAAGTTATTTAGTCAGATGCAGCTTTTGAGTATACAAACAACTTTTCTAGAGAAAAACAGGTTTCTGAAATGACTTGGCATTTTTTTCACTTTCATTGGTATTCTAACCGTTTATGCTTTGATGTTCGTTTTTCATAATTTTTCCAGAGTAAACGCCAGCATGTGGTAGAAAAATCGACAAAGATAATAAAACACACAATCTCACACACATGTGCAAGAAGAGAATTTAGTTAATTGCAACTCGTTAGCAAGTGCTCGTGCTCACAAATTTATCGCCAACTTCGCTGATTTATCGCTTTAATCGCAGAAAGTTAACGGATGCAAGCACATATTAGCAGCTAATCAGCAACAAAAATAACAAATATAGAAATAACTTTAGTGAAATAGACCACAGCGAAGTGTTTGTGAGCTTTGGGTCCATCGAACAGCAAAAGCATGAATAAATTACATAATGTAATGAATTTAGATAAAATAAAATTAATGTAAATATGTATTTACGAGATTCGTGAAAATAATGTGTTAAAAATTATTGATGATTGGTGAGAACTCGATAGATCCGCATTCTTGCATAACTAATTAGTTTATTTTGAGATCACAATTGAGTGTCTGAAATATTTACTAAATATATGCGCTATATTGCATACAACAGAGCTGCTACATACTATATACTACAAGTGTGTGTACATATACTTATTCAGTTTCATATCTTGTTGTGATTTTGCGATAATTTATGTCGCTCGTGACATCTATTTCAATGCCAGCAAACTTATCGAATGACGATAATGAACTGTGGGATAATTGTATTCTAATATACTATAATATATATATACATACGAGTATATATAATATACTTGACTTCAGTTCTTGAGTAAGAACAATTTTTTTACAGATGGAAAACCAAATCCTCTTTCGAAATCCACCAAGTTGTGGCGTGAGAAGGTCGTAATTCTTGAGAGCGTCTTGAAATCGACAAATTGCGGTTTTCAGCTTGTGTAAGAACTGAAGTCGCTCGACTTTCCCAAGCGACATCGCTTCTATCTATAGCCTTTTGGAAAGTTCTAAGAAGATCCGAAGTTTTCGAGCAAAATTTTGTTCAACGGTGAGGCCTATTTCTAGCTCAATGGGTAAAAAAGTGAAGTTGCCGCTTTTGCTACGAAGAAAAAGAAAAAACAAAGTTTAGGTGTAGTTTGTGAGCCGGTGAAATTATCGATCCATATTTTTTCAAAAATGATGTGGGTAGGAACGCAACCGTCAATGGCGACCGTTATCGCGCTTTGATAACCGACTATTTGATGCCCGAAATTGAAGCTTGTGATCTCGGCGATATTTGGTTTCAACAAGACGGCGCCATTTCCCACACATCGCATCAACCAATGGATTTATTAAGGGCATACTTGTGAGCAGATAACTTCACGTTTTCAGCTGGCCATTTGGCCGCCAACATCGTGTGATATCATCCTTAGACTTTTTTCCTGTGGGTCGATATTAGATAACTCTAGCATATATGTAGTTTCCATACAAAGCGAACGAGTGATCAGAATCAAGTGTTTGTATAGAAATTGTTTCATTTGATAGGGTATCTTCAATCAATAATGCAATCTCCAAAGAAATTAACAAACGCATATACCATTGATTACTAATTTTTTAAATTTATCCACTCAAAGAACAATATGCGAGATACGGTTTTGAATGGAAGCTGCAGATGTATAAATATGTAAACACAATAAAAACTAACTTCTTAACTATTATTTTGCATTTGCGAATTTTGAATAAAGTGTACTTTTAAATGCTGCAGTATGTATGTATATGCCCCATTAACGACATGAACGTGTACCGTCTCAAATTTAGAAACAATATTGTGCTTTTCGACTTTCACCTTCAGATGCACTTTATCACTTAGTATATGCTTACATTCAAATAGCCTCTATTTGCAGACCCACTTTGACTTTATCTCCTACATAAATATACATGAAATTGCAATTATCCCCTTTGTCAGTGAGCACCTTCAAGAATATCGAGCTGAGGAGATTAAGTTTTAAATATACAGTTGTTATCATTTGCCCTAACGCACACAACATCAAAGTGCAATATAATATCGCCAAGTGAGTAGAATTGTATTTGCATTGTTAGAATTACTAAAATACGGCATTTTGCTTTGTTGTTGAGTTTACTATATTATTACTATATACTATATTATGGACTGTGAATAAGTAAAGTGAAAAGTAAAGCATGGTTTAAATTGAGCATTTCTAGAATTGAATTCTTAGATGAATATTCCCTTAAATAACGTGTTAAGCGAATACTTTTATAAAGCAAATAAAGCCAATTTAATAGAGAATGCTTATCACCATTCGAAAGAACATTCATGGCATGTAGTTTTTGAAGATTATCCCTTTCAAATATTGGCCGCGGCCACGTCTCAGATACTCTATCCATCCAATTATCCAATTTCGATGACTCGTGATGGCTTGCTTCGAGGAAGTGCAACAAATAAACCCAAGTGGACACAGACATATATTTTGACCGAACAAATTAAATTAAATTAATTTTGCTAATTGGGTCATTAGGTTCTCTCTATGAAAAACCTCAATGACAGTCATGTAAAGCATGTGGGATCAAAATAAAAAGTAAGTACAATTTTTATAGTTCCGACAATTTTCACAATTTCTAGCTCAGTAGCTATTTCAATTGCGGACCTACATAAATTTTGAGGTTATGTGAGAAAAAACTGTATGCAAAGAATATGAATCTCTTTGTTACCCACAACAATGCCAAATATCTGTTTTTCTACAAGACTGTTTGCTTTGCCGTAAATTATGTTTTTCTTAATGTTTGATATTTTATCTTTCGTTTCCTATGTGTCTCACCCTGCTATGAAGTTCATTCCATTTTTGACATTTTCAAAAAATACTGTAGTTTATAAGCCACAATTTTCAACTTGAGCAACGTTCTTATTTTATTTTATTTACAAGGCACACCCAGGGATAATTCGTGTTTTTTTTAACTTATTTATTTCGCACATACTTCATACTAAGATTAAAGTAAATTTGTCAAGTCTTCATGGCACAAAGGAATTTTTATTAAACAACTAAGACACTTAAATGTACAAGACCGTTGAATTGCTGGGCTTTCAATCCAAAGCAAAAATTAAAGAGATCTTGACAAACTTCTTCACAAAGAACAATAACAACATTAAAGTCCAAGTATCGGCGGTGTTGGTATAAAATGTTCTTAATGAAGTACATGCAGTTAGCTGACTTTTAACATTATAAATGCACTCATTTGCATTCCTAAACGCATACTTAATTTGAGAATGCTAAAAATAATCATAACAACAACATGAACAAACACTTAAAACTTAATGGTGCAGAGTAATATAAGAAACGCTGGTGAAGTGAATGAATGGCGAAATAAAATGAGTGAAACCAATGAGCGAGGCACTGAAGTGTAAGATGAAAGGAAAGAAGAAGATAAATGAATGAAAGTGAGAGACACTTGCGATTGTGTTAATGTGTTTAAAGCAGCCAACCGATATATGTTTCCACACACCTTCGGCTTAAAGAATGAAATTTGCTCAATTTTCCGTATGTGTTGTTGAAAATAATAATATAATTTTCAGGCGTAGTTAGTAGAAAATATAAAAGAAGGAGTTCATTGTGTTAAAAAAAAAACAAATACCTCTTTTTTCAAAAAACTTTCGTACTTTTAACGAAGAGAAACCCATCTAGAGCCCGACCCAAATTTCTATTAAGTAAAAGTGTGTGAAAATTTCAAAAACTTAACTGGAGTATATTCTATTAAGCATCAGTGTTTGGCTCCACTTAACTTATTTCCAAGTGATCATCAGACATTCTCAGCTTCAGGTAATAAATTTAATTTCACTTACAAATTCCAATTGCAATGAACTAATATGGATTCACTTCGCTTGAAATGAGCAGCTGCCACGATTTCGCAATTAACTACCTAAAACTACCTAAAAATAAGTGATACATATGTATATCCTATAACACATACACATATAATATTTTATTTTATTTTCAGAGAATAGTATTTTTGGGCAGTGGCTTGAAAACGTAAAGTTCCTTAAAAGAAATCAATAGTTTATACAGTTAATAGTTCTTTTTGTTTTGATTAAGACCACTTTGTGTGGAAGTCAATGAATTAATTGAAATGCTGAAAATTATTAGTATTTTGATATTTTTGATCTATTTAAAAAAATTTTCGACATTATGCCTCTTTTTATTTTCCTTTAATTTTTAGTTTCTTTATTGTCAAGTACAGAATTTTCTAAAAAACTTTGAACGTGTTTTATGTCCATGATATCCTACTAACGTACTTCGAAAAAAATTCATTTATCAGGCTAATGACTAAGTGGGTATTCGGGTCTTGAAATGAAAAATTCAATTATTTTTATACTTTTGCAACCAGTTGCTACAGACTATAATAATTTTGTTCACCTAACGGCTGTACGTATTACCTAAATATAGTCGGTTGTGTATATATAAAGCATCAGGATGAAAAGAAAAGTCGAAATCCGGTGGAATCTCTGTGTATCCATAAGTATGTACTCACAAATGTATAACCGCATCAATAGTGAAAATGAAATTAGTTGAAAAGCTTACAATGATGTGTGTATAAACTCATGTAATATGGGTAAGACTTGTTAAGGCGGGGCTTTAGAGCCTTCAAAAAATCGATTTTTTTGAGGATTTTTTTGGAAGGGAAAGAAATAAGTGATTAAAGCAAAATTTCCAGGGCTTATAGTTATACGACTATATTTAAAAATAATTCACAAATTTTTTGGATGCGAAATCTTTGATATTCTGCCTTTGGGAAGCAATTGTCCGATGCATGTACATTTGTCGGACGGCGAAAAAGCGAAAACAAAAAATTCAAAAAGATTCATATTTTTTTATAATTTATATTCTAGTTAAACTAAAAAAATTCCAAAAAAAAAGGTGTAAAATTTAAAAATTTTCTTTTAAATTGAAAAAGAAGTGTTTATTGACTAAAAAAATGTTATTTATGTTATTTACAAATGTGTTAAAACTTGACTTTTCCTAGATTTTTTTAGTTTAAATAGAAGATAATTTAATGTTAAATATAATAAATTTTGCCTTAGTTACATACGACGTTTAGTTTTTATCTATCCTGCCCGCCAATTAAGAAAAATCATAAAAATCAAAAACCGAGAAATCTCGCGACAAAGTTTTCTCTTTCTGCCCAATCGCTCATATATCTGCTAGACGCTCGTTCACTATTTCCCTTCTAGCTTCGAAACTATTTCGAATTCCCTTCTAGAACTGTAGGTACATATTCTTAGATTATTTTTAAAGAGATTTAAGCAAAAAAAAATTGATTTTTGAAGCTTCTAAATCAGGCTCTCCCCTTAATCGATCATTGTTGCTTCGAACAAGCGCATTTTTAAGAGAGAAATATGTTTAGAAAACTTTACTTTCAAAAACTTAATACTTACAGAAATAATATGAAAATTGTTTGTTTTTTATAAGAAAATATTTTGGCATACATACATATACCCAAAGAGATCAGCAACTAGAGTGTGTACAAGTTTTACTTATTTATATTTATGCATGTTTCATCATTTCAACAAAAAGTCTACCCGTAAAAAGTTTTTAGTAACAGAAACAATTTTTTCGCATGCCCATACAAGCATTTATTATTGTAGGTTTTATTGACCCACAACTTTCTGTAGCGCTTTGCTGAAATATATACAAGTTGGGCTTAATTAATTGGCAAACCGCACTGAATTACGCCAATTATTGTGGAAATAAAAATACAGTAAAATTTTATTGCACTCTGGTAATGGACTTAATTGTTATAAAATGAATATGAATTCATTTATTGAAGATGTGGGAACAAGGTATATATGAACACACACAAGTGATGAAAATGCTCAAAAATAAAATTTGCCTTGCCAAGTGATAATTGTTTATAAAAAATTTCCAAAAATATATATATACAAGTATACTTGTATTTGTATTCATGCTAGTGATGCGTCATAAAGAATAAACTAAGATTTTGCTTATTTTTCGCTAAGCATATTTAAAATTTTTTTAAGGTATATTTCGACAATATAACACTTGTATTAAGATTTTCGCCAACAGAAGCAGGAACAGTTTCAAGCATTAGATATTATAAGCAAGACATTATATTTAGGCGCTAATATAGCAATAGGTCTGATAAATACCAAATGAGATGAGAGATGTCAACATTAGCCCTGACATTAGTAGAAAACTTCAACACACTCAAACACACCTCAAATTTATACCTACAGAAAGGTCTATTACAGGAGAGGAATGCTTATAGATATATAGATACATATAAAGATCTGCTAAGATATGCGGCACCTTTTTAGACTTTTACAAATAAATTGAATATTAATTATTTTTATACAAAAAGTGCACAAAACCTACAAGGTTGACAGGTTGTAACGTATATACTTACATACATAAAAATTTTCGTATTAGTTTTGCAAATTTTAACAGAATTTTTTATCAAATTTTCGCTACTTTTACTATTTATTTGTAGTTGGTTTTGTTGTTGTTATATATTCTATATGGGAAAACATGCATACGAATGTTCCATTTTTAAGCTTTAGCGTTATATATGACAAATTCGAATTAAGTGCTTACAAATCTGCAAGGTCCTTAAAGTCAACAGGGCGTATACTTAACATTTCGAGAGTAAAACAAGCTGAGTTCTTAGATAATATGAAAATAAGTTCGTGCAGATGTTATGGAATGCCGGAAGATAAGATAATAGAGGTTCTTAGTTAAAAAGTAAAAGGAAAACTTTTAAATGTTAAAATAAAGCAATTTAATAAAATATTATTATTGACTTATAGTGATTTCGCGCAACGAATATCAAGTTATATACTTCTGTAAAATGTCCATTCGAACTTTAAACATAGCTAGCTTTTTGACAATTGAAAAAAAAAATTTCTGCAGCCATCCTCTTTTCCACTATTCCTTAAAATAGTATTTCAATTATTTTACTGCTTGAAACTTAAGCTCGTTGTGGTTTTTTCTGAACTTTCTGTAAATATTAACTGTCGCAATTATTTTATTGCAAAAGTTTTGCACTCTTTCGAGTGCTTAACTTTCCAAGAAATGATATTTGTGTGTACATTGTCCTTCGCCCGCATTTTCGCCTTTTCTCACAATAACACGCTTCAAATAAGAAATACAGTAGGAACATCAAAAAGCGCACATTTTCTGCTCCCACAAACATAAGCCGAAATAGTTTTAACTTTTTTCTCAAAGCACCCAAATAATAATTAAGCAGCTTCGTTTGGCACGCAGAGCGAAATCTTAAAAGCCAAAATCTTATTTTATGCCATATTTTCTTTTTAGCAGTTAAGTTTCTGTTTGTCGGTTTTAAGTTTTAACGTTCTATTTTTATTTGATTTTCATGCACTTAACAGATTCTTTTAAATTAGATCTAATTTTGTAGCGTTCAGAGGGTAGCTCGAGGGATAGTTGCATCTATAATCTGACTTTTAGTCATATACGTACCTAATGCAGCTTCTTCAAATCCATCTTAAATTTTTGATAGATGCTTGCCTTAGAAATCACTTTGATAAAATCCACAGTTCCTTAATTTTTAAGTTTTAATCCAGCAACTGTCACATTTCAGTATGTATATTTAGTGACCAGATGCTGTGCGTCTAGTATACTTGGCTCCAAATGTCAAACACATTATTTCACTTGAATTGGCAGTCGTAGAAAGAACTGCAAACTACGCGAAAAGGGCAACAATAAAACACCACAATTCTGAGTCAACATTTTTCGAGCAAATAATCGGCGGATACCGTACGACGGTACTACGTTCATTCGCTGTCTGAGTATTGCATAAATTAATAGTTGCCTTGGTACACCCATTCATTTCCACCAGTTCGAGACGTTAGCCAACTTAAGATATAGACTTAGATTTATTTTTATTTATTATATTTATTTTTCGCTTTATTTAGCTAAAGCGAAAAGGCGACCTCAAAGTGGTTACGCTGCATAACCACAGTACACGCATGCATGTGAGTGTGTTGGTAACTTAGTAGCACATATACACATACAAAGCGATATCGATTTCCAACTGAGCGCGCACACAGCATGAAGTGTCGCAGAATCCAATTAATTCCATACATTTGGTGCTTGTTGGCGATCTCACGGCACGCCCACTTGATATCAGCGACAGCTGCTTTGTGTGCCTTTGACCAAATGGGCCAACGGCTTAAGCGAGATACACTGATTTCAATTGTCATTTGGCGGAATGTGTCAGCAATTTTTCCAAGATAACACACTATGCAACGAGAACGCAACCTTATATTTAAATACTTTCCAGCTATTAATTTAATTACAGTCACACAGCTGCACTCTATATTAAAATTGTTAACCTTCGGGTGAAAAATGTATAAGAAAACGTTTAGAGACTAATAAAAAAGAGGTAGGCAAAAGCAATAAAATCGTAGTTGGTTTACGAATGTTCTTATTGATTTTGAAAAGCCACTTGAGATAATTTTCCTAAACCATATTTAAAGTGTAGTCTAATGCAAAGCCTTAGCGCCCTTAACCGCCAGTAATCAAATTACTCCTGCTTTTTTATTCTGCAACTTTTTTGTTTCACTCTTCTTTCCTTTGTTTTCTTCTTTCTGTTGAACATCTCTGGCGTGTATCGAATAGCATAGACAAGTATTCGAGTGTTTGCAAGAGGCAAGTTATTTATATTTACGCATAATTGGTACTTAAATGCCAAGTCCATAAAAACACGCCCAACCGAAGAAGCACATTCCGTTCGTTGAGTTTGCTATAGTGGTCTGATATTGGCGATGCTGACAAATGATCAGCATCTTGGTAAGAAAAGGTGTGCGAAATTTTAGATGGGTTCCCGCAAAATAGGGAAATAGTTGGCTTATTGGAGGACAGACAGTTGGACATGGCAAAATCGACTCAGCTCGTCACACTCATCATTTGTATACTTTTTTTCTGGTTTCCCAAACTGAAGTTGCCGCTCTGTGGAAACCGTTTTCAGCCGATCGAAGAGATAAAATAAAATTCGTTGAAAGACCTGAAGGCCATCCCAGAAAGTATTTATAAAAAGTGTTTCGAGGACTGGAAAACTCCTTGGTATAAGTGTATTACATCTGGTAGGGATTGGGGACTACTTTGAAGGCGCCAAATAAATATTGATGAATAATTAAATAATTTCCGGTTTATTTTCAATTCCGGTACTTTTTTGTCAAGTATATATTCAAAAGGTCCTTCAACGTTTCCTTCTGGGTGTTAAAAACATTGTGGCAAACTGTTCATGGTATAAAATTCTTTTTTTTTTTTGGAAAAAATGGTACAGAACAAATTGCGTTAATCGACTTCAATTGCAATACCTACGAATATCAACAAAATGCCTACACTCGTTACACAGATGAAAAAAAATATACAAGCCAACAAGTAACTTTCCTTTTCCTAGGCAGAAATTGCTGAACCTAATTCCTTCATGTGAATCAATATAACGATCAATACATAAATATAAATGGTAAAAATATATATTATTGTATAGCGAATATATGGACATAGAAACACGCTTACTTGACCTCATATTATATATTACGTGTAGATACTCTCACGGGAAAAGTTTAAGTGAACGGACAATTGAAGGGCACATTGTCGCTATTGAACACTTTATTCAACAGTTTGCCGTGTCAGATATTTGTATTTGGAGAAAGAGATAATAGAAATGTGCTTTTTATGAACAAAAGAACATTTTTTGTGATTTTCTTGTTTGCTATTCTGTGATGGCGAGAATGCAATTGTAATGAGTAATATGTACTGTTTGGGTATGTACGAATGACAATAATCAGATGAATATACCATATATGGTTACTTAAAATACAAAACAACGTATCATCAAAAGATTCGAAGTTGAGTTTTTATTGCTTACGATTTACTACATCATATTACATACGGTAAATGCATGATAACTTTTTAAGCTTCTGCTGTCCAATATATCCTATATATAAACATTTTATAACCAAAACGCAAATTCTTTTCAATATGAGTGGTTCTATTATACCGTTTTTCCTTTATTTGCAAACTTGTGATAAGTGATGTTAGGTTATTTTTTATTTTAGGTGACGTTATATTTCAGCCAGCACGTGGCAGCTCGTGTTAGTTGCATTAAACATATTCGATTACAACAAAGACTGCTCGTTACTGTTAAGTATACATATATATAGGCAACGATTTCGGCAAGTCAAGGTCGTTTATCCATTTTCTTCATCACACGCAACATGTGTTGTCATTTAATACTCATATATCGAAAACGTTTATAGAATCTTTAAAGCTGGTAAAAAGTCTATGTAGCTGTGCTGCATATCATGAATCCTTGAGAGATCGTGATGTTATTTAGCTAGTTTATTTGTTTGTTTATGCAACCATAAAATAATAAAGTTAAGCAAAAAAATCGCTCAATGTATGTGCCGTGCTCTTTAGCAGAACTGCTCAGAGAGCACTTTCCTTAAGTGACATGCGTAATTATCTACTGGTTGGGTCCAATTATAATTATTTTATTGACTAATCTTAGAACTTAGCTACATCTAGCTATCATTGTTTACCTCTTAAGTAACTAATTTTTCTTTTCCTGAAATTTGATCACTCGTGCATAAAATTTACAACTCGTAACGAGCCAAGTTTCTTCCTTCCAATTGTCACTTAAGATAATCAAGAATTTCAGCAATTTCAATTTAACAATTCAAATATTCAAATATTCTAACCGAATATCTTAATTAGCTGCATTTTATTGCACTTCGTTACTCACCAGAAACTAAGTCACAAAGGGCTTGCGGATTAATAAAATTTGCTTGCGGAAATTATTTTCACTTTAATTGAAACTATGCAAAGACCAACTTCTAAATTTTCTTAGGAAGCTCATTTATAATTGGTAAAATATCAAATTTGTCAATTTTGTGTAAAATGTATAAAATGGTGGCAAGGAATGCACTCATGTATATCTACATACAACTGATATTTCTCAAAATTCGTCCAAACTGTCCTTCACCGTCGAGTAGCTGCCTCATCTTTTCGTATAGAATATTGCAATTTTGTACCCTGGGGTTGCTCTTAGGGGTTTCAATATTATGTGTATGCATTCAGTGAGAACCCTCTATTTTCGAGCGCTTGCGGTTCACGCGGGTTGCTTTCAAATTATTTATTACGAACGGCATGCTTCTTCTACTTTTTTTCTAACTTGACAACTTCCTAATTTAATTAAAGCACGAAGACTAAAGCTGTTTGAATCAAATAAAAAAGTTATGCAGAGAATTAGTTCAAATTGTACAAGCAGCACGCTTCACAAATTTATTTAATTATTCTATTATATGTGTGTGCTCAGTTTCACATATTTTTGCAAGAATATATGTACATTAGAGCGGTGGAGAACGCTTGTTCAGCGGATTATTATGAGCAATTTTGCTAAAAACATTATGGATCTAAAACGATTTTTAAGGCGAAGTTTAAGAAATTGGATTGATTGGTAGTACGCAAGATATGTGACATAGCTGTCCGTTCTGACCGAGTGCATCAAATGATCAATAGAACATCAAAAACCACTTACATAATACATTTTATTCCGATATCACAAAAACTGACGAAGAAATTTTTATAATCCCGAAAAATTATACTTCACGTAGAAAATCGTTCACTCGAAACCAGCATAGAACCATAGTCTCTGAGGCAAAGTTGTTCAGAATAATCCGTAGAATATTGCACTCATACGCGGACCGTATTTTTGATTTCATATAAATCCACCCGCTCTAATATATGAATATGCATATCTGGTATTTTGTTTGTAAAACTCAAATTTTAAAGGCTCAAAATATCCAAGGCGTATAGATTTTCTTACCTCGCGAATGAGAGGTATTTTGCCGAAAATGAAAATTTTGGCACCGTTGCATCGTCTGAACTCAAGTTAATCAGCTAGACAAAATGTGTAGATTACAATCAGCAGACATCGACTCATAACATATGTATGTACATATAGACATACATTCATACACTTTTACTTTACAACAAATGCGCTTTTGCTGATGCCTATAAAAATTGTCAACATCTGATATATGAAAATCTAAAATTTATTCTAGCATGACATTTCGAGTGACTTAACACTTTTAAGTTTATATAGTGCTTAGAATTTAAGCAAACTGCAATAATTCAACGTGAATGACAAATGTGATACATTCCTGTTTGGGTTATTTTGAGGTGCCTCTGCCTTTTTGTTTTTACCTGTTTCTATATATCTCAGTTTAAGTTAGTTTTCTTTGAGACTCTTTTTAGTATTACCAACAAATTTTTTTCCACACACATACTAACAATTGAAGTTCACAGCATACCATGCCTATGTTTTACTTACCGCTGAATTTGAAGTCAAAACGCCGAATTTGTGATAATTTTCCAGCGACATTTTTGAATACTTTGGCGAGCTTTGCGGCTAAACTGGTTTTAAACTGAAAAAGAGAACAAGACAAAACAAGAAAATTAGTATTAACAAAAAAATATGAAAATAAGTTGTAATGTTTTAAATTCAAAAAAAAAGTATAAAAATGTTTTTATATATTTTTTTGGTTGTTCCGTAGAAACAAAGTATGCAAATTCAGCATTCGCACCTTGATTAACGGAAATTAACTTTTGGCTATGTTTTAAAAAAAGTACAGAAGTCAAAAAATGGATCCGCTCCCGTGTATGTCTGTATGTGAGTAACGCAAAGACAAAGTCAAATTTAGACTTAAACTCGAAGCAAGTAAAACAGCATTGGTGACTTAATTAGGTGTTTCATAGATTTATTTGTTCATTTTGTTTGTTTGTCAGCTTTGCGCTTCTCAATAAATATGTATGCTCGTAAAAATCACATTAAAACCATTTGAGTGATGAAAAATTGCTTGAAAATAAACTTATCATGGCTTTCAAGTCAAACGGGGACGACCGCGACGGTGTATAAGCTTTGAATATACATATGTTTATGTTATGATTTAAGAGATTAGTTAATGCAAAACGGCGTCTGCGGCTCATATATCATATAATTTGTTAAAAAAGCTGTCATTAAATTGTTCCGCTGAGTTCTTTTTAGATTTTATGAGCATGCTAAGATATGTTTTGCAATATTCTCTTAAGAAAAAATTTAACAACAGAAGGTAACTTTACCAAAAAAAAATTTTAACTGCGTGCTTCTCCAACTTATTTAGTTTGTTAATCATATTTTAAGGTTTCTCCGGGTCAAATACGTTTTTGATACCAAATTTCTATAAATAACTCAAATAAAAATATTTCTAAAACATTATAGAGGTGTCAGACTTTCTTCAAAACTCCTACACTTTTCACCCTATCAATCTTTCATGAAAAGATTTATGAAAAAAATACAAGTTAAAAGAAAAACCATAGAATTGCTCTTAGTTTTAATTCACTTTTATACCGACTACCGTAATAATTAATAATAATTCAGCATTTACAATTTTTAAACCACAAATAAGGCTGTTAGGTTCGTGGTCGCCATTCAAGGTACGAGTATTTACTGTAATTATTAATAAATTCTTAAATTTGTTTCATTTAAAAGTAGCTCACGATAACATCAATATAGCAACTGAAATTTGAATTAAGACAAAATGAAAAATAAAATTGAGACAAGTGAAACTGCGAAAAACAAAATAATAGTCATTAACTATTCGGTTGTTTCTGTATGTACTTCCGCTGAAGCAAACCTTTCCGCCAGCGCTCATTCTTCTCATCTTCTCTGTTTATGGCAATTAAGCGGAGTGAATGACAACACAAAATAAATTAATCGTTACCAAATTAGCTGTGAACGGCAGCATTTTTGGTTAGAAATAGGCCACAAAATGCAGACTAAGTCATTAAAAGAATCGCTAACAAAAAGGAGTAGAAGGTATGAAATCAACTCGCTTGTTGATTTAAAACACGTTGTTTTACTATTCTAGATAAGAAGTATTTGTGAAAACACGTGTAGTAAATAAATCTTGGTAGTTTGTAGTTAGGTAATTAATTAAGATTAGCAAGTTTACCTGTCAGAAGGTGTCCCAAATTCGATAGTGATCAATTTTTCTAACTTAGATCTGAGACTCCTAATACATCAGATAGAAATTTACAATTAATTTAGTCAGTAATTAATATTTTATTTAAATTAATCGAGCAAATTAGCATTAAGCAGTTGGTATATTACTTAGGATCCCTTTAAAATATATCTAGCATCTTAACAGTTTCCCATTTCTCGACTCATTATGAGTACAACACAAGACATCAACGCTTTTAATGAATATCTGCATTGCTGCGGATAGCTACCAACTGGGAATACAAACACAATAGCTTGTAGTATAAGTGTAAAGTACATACCAGTCATACCCTACTCAACACACACAAACATATTCGAATTTAAGATTACATAAAAGTCAAGTGAACTTAAATTGCCAAACTTTTGAAATATCAACAATATCTATGGCATTAATAAGCTTTTATGTGGTCCTGTTATGTAAACACGGCTGTCTTTAGGAGCAATAACAATTAAATGGAATATTCCAATGAAAATAAGTTGTTTGCATAATTTTAAACGAAAGCGATTGCTATTCCTAATGATAATGTTAACATTATTGCCAAATTGTGCACCTCACAATCTTAGCTCAGCCACACACACATGACTGTACGCACACAATGCAACAACTCGGTGCGGGTTTAATTGAATTTGTGCGATAACTTGGCTTGGCAGGGATTTGTTTTCTGTTTTCCTTTCATTGTTTTGCGAGCACTTACATGCGCACCTAAATTGTTAGAAAAATAACGCAAATGATGCTTTAATTAAACCGTAATGATCCTCATATACACTGGCACATTTGCTGCTAAATTTGGAGAGTACCATCAATTATTCAATCAAAACGTATAGCATTGATGGATAATACCAATGAGGTGCGGCTGGCAACCAGTGTGGCACTGAGTAGCATTTTATCGCTTGTGAAAATGTTTTGGTCAACAAATTACCTACATACAAATCGGGAAATAGAAGCAAAGAAAATAGAGAAATGTGTATTAAATGCTTGAAAATCTTTCCATTTGATTTAAAATGTTTAAGTGTTTATATACGCACAGTGGGCTGCAATTGATAATCCAAAAATATGCTATATACTTGTATGTAAATATTTGAAATACTTGAAATATAACCTGAAACCTTCAAAATTAGTATGCCTTTCTCAATTTTAATCAGGTCTGCAAAGAAATTATTTGCAAATAATTAAATTTAATTGTCCATAATAACAATTGTTTGTCTCCAATTATTAAATAATTTCCATTTTAACGTCCATTTTAGTGTCACTTAGAAATTTTACTTCAACAGAAGTTTAAATTTCACTTCTTATTAGTAAAAATAGTCTAATAATTATTATTATAGTTCGCAATTATCTTCATTTAAGGCATTTTGAAAGCTTGTCGCTGGTTATTATTAGGTAAATCAAAGTTAACATTAAACAACGCTAATTAAATGTTTAGCATAATGTTGTAATATTCGCACTGGCTATCGAAATTGAAATAACAAATATTTACAAAACTAATAAAAATTAATTAACCAAAGTTTAGCGCTTGTCAGTTTCATTTGTTACTTTTATATTTAATTATTCCTTCTTTACAAAAACGAAAATTATTTTTAAATTAATTGCCCTTCGGTGACGTCCCGGCGTATGCGTAACTTTTGAAACGCAATCACATAACTTTTTGTTTGAATATATCTTAACCACTTTAAAGCTCGTATGCTTTAATTTCAGACCGCTAAAGTGTAATCAGCTGGAATATACAACATAGTTTACCACATATTACTAATATTGGCAATTTAGGTGATCACATTTGCTATCTAAACACCTCTCAAAATGATTGTTATTATTATGTAATTTGCGTGTTAACGAACTCTGGGCTTATCTTCGATATTGCAATCTCAAAGATGTTGAAATAAAATGCAGATTTACAAATTGTCTTCCATCGAGGTCTAACGAAAGCCAAAATCAGCGCTAATGACTTCGATAAATGCAACGAAATAGCCAAGCAATTTTACTTGAAGATATACATACGAGTATCTCGTAGTCAACAATGTACCTAAGAGGCATCGAAGAGATGCTTTCAAATATTTTTTTTTTAGCTAAATTGGTATTCATTGGCAAAAGTCGTCCATTGACTCTGATTGCATTGAGATTATCAAGTGTCTAAGTACACAAAGCTGGCATGCTGCATGTACATAATACACAAATTCATACACAATTGTTCGAAGCCGAAATTTTTCACAATTTTTGGTTTTCGCAATGCCAACATTATGTCAAACAAGGCAAGCAAATGGCATGACTTTGGGTAGCGCGCACTTATACACCAGCAAACAAACCGTTAAACAAACAGACGAAGCATTTTGAGAAAGTTTTGGGGAATTTAATTAAATGACAACTTACACTTGGCTGCACATGTCTAATCAAATATATCGTGGCACGTGAGCGGCAGCAACAGCAGCAATAAGTTTTCGTTTGAGAATTCGCATATACAAGTATAATTAAGCATATTTCGTTATGGAAAATACTACCACTAAACATCCTAATATTACATAATTGCTAAATAATATGCTTATATACCGACTTGAGTGTGAAAATGTATTTTCGTTTCGGTATGCAATGTGAGATAATAGATAGATAGATAATAATTTCTGGTTGTTGTACAACAAAAACATCAATTTATATTCTACGATTTCACTCATCATTTTGTCATTTGTGTCATTTAAGTCTTTGCTAGCACAGTCATCGTCAGCTGGCTGTTGCCATGTATTCCATCAATGAAGGAAAGCGTAGTAAGTGTTTAGGATTATTTTGGGTATTCGGGCATTTTAGTCTTTCACTCTTTATACTCAAAAATGAAATATCAATACATTTTAGAAAGCTATGCGTACTTCCGCAGCGACTGGGTGAGCCAATGGTGATAATTATGAAGGGTCAAAGGTTATTTATTTGCCCTCTTCAGCCGCGTGGGAATAAATGCCAAATTCATCCAAAATGGTTCTGTTAAATTCCATATCCGGTCGAGAGTTATGTAAGGTTTACAAATTTATTTCTGACTCTTTTCTACAACCTTAGTATATCTTTCGCTCCTTCATATAGCAGCATACTTAATTGTAAAGGCATGACATGTAGTCACTTCTCAATATTTATAATAATCTCTTTTCTTTGCATACAAGCATACCCGAAGCAATCAAGTAGAAATGCGTGAAAGGCTTTAAGCAGTCTACAAGTACATATATTCGTACAACTATTTTATCAGGGGCGCGTAAGACTATGTCAAGAATGTGTATACATATGCACGAAGTTATAGGCGTGAGTAGACTTCTGGCATTGCCTTTGAGTGTGTTATCTAGAAATAACAAAAGTTGCTGAACTTTAGTTTTTGTTTATCTATATGTCTATTACAAACAATCTATGGCTATTCGGCAATCATAATACAGATTGGTGGACAATATTGTCGTATACATTTACGCTAAGCAATTTATTGTAATGATGTCTTTGCCGATACTAACTTTTCTTCGCTGCTGTGGAATTTTTTTATTTTTTTTCCATTATGACCATCATTAGAGACAACAATTTGCTTGCGCATTCATTTTATTGAGTTTCATATTGCCTTTTATTATCTCTTTTTCAACTTTATTGTCAATTATTTTTAACTGGCAAATCTGGCTGAGGATTAAATGTCCAATGGCCATATTTGCTGTCATATTTTATTGTAATCCAAAAAAGGCTTTACTGGAAAATTCGCCATTAAAGTCAATTGCTATCGAAATGTAATCTAATATTTTTATTTCAGGAGATTCCATAATATAGAAATTTTCGTAAATAATAATATTAACATCTTTAAATTTTTTTGGGTTACAAAAATTGGTTTTGTTTAGTTTTAATAAAGCTTTAATTTAAATTTAAAAAAACAGCCTGTCTAAAATATAATTTTTTAGAGCTTTAATTTTAAAGCGAGACTATTCCACAAAACCAAAATTCGGTTAACTACTTCGTCTTCATACGCAATTGACCAGTAACAAAAAGTTCCCATTAAAATTGAATTCAAATTTAAAGTTGTCGTGCGGCGCGTCGAATGAGTAACGTCCGACAGCAGAATTCAAGCAGAAGTCCTCTGCATCTTGTTCTGCTAATATATACGTACTTGCCGCGGGCGAAATATTTTCCGAACGAAGATTCTACACACGACCAACAACAGTGTCAAACTGAATGCAATTAAGCCCGCCCATTTGGCAATGCCATCACATAACAGACGACGATTGCCTCAGTCTCCATCGCGGCCGCGGCCTCTACTAATGCATCTCCCGCAACGATTCTCCGTACGAAAAGCAGCAAAAACGTAAGCAAACATTTTGTTGTATTAAATTATTTTTATTTGTCTTTCTTTTGCCATTGTTGCGATATATGCTGCTACCAACTGAATTGTTGATAGTAATAGCAGCTGTTTGACGAAGGTTGTATTTGTTGGAATTTATTTTCTCTTTTTATTTTTTTTTTTACTTACCGTTTGCATAGCTTTCTCGTTTCTTGCGTGTTAACTATAGTTACCCTTCGCTACTAAGAAAAGGTTGTCGCCATATTAACTACATACAAGCAAACACACACACACTCGCCTCTGGTGGCACTGTTGCTCTACTTGGCGTTACTCAGCAATTGGCTTTCAATAAGTGGCAAATGCTTGTCGGTGCCTATTCCTTGAAATTTGTCAGCACATTATTTTTTATTTAGAAATAACTTTGAGAAATTTATGAGTTGACCTTATTGTCAATCAGCCATCTGCTGTCCAAAAGAATTCTATGTTTACTTCAGACTTGTCAGTGTGGCAAGGGGTGTTTCGGTTAAGTGCTGATATAATTCTAGGCGGAAGTAAATAAGGGAAATGTTTCAAATGCATACCCTAAGGGTTTGACTGTGGACAGCTCATAAATTCTTTTGTGTGAAAATATTTTTCTTAGGGTCATTCCTTCATTTCAATTTTCCTTTTTTTTTGATTTTCTTTACCTCATTAGGATATGATGAAATATAGTCTCAGAAAAAACTTTCACAGAATGACTCAAATGTTCTTTTGTTGTCACTGATCACAAGTTAGCCGACAAACTAAAAAAAATCAATATTTTTTAATTTTTCGGAGGTTTTGTATCAGCAATTTAGTTAGTTTCCTCACTTTCTTCTTATTTAGATAACACCGGGGCGCTCTTTAGACTTAGCTGATTTAATAGTAAATACCATAAACTATTACGTCAGAGATTCTATAAATTATATACAATATATTAACTATATATAAGAACTACCCTCAGTTTTGGATCTTACCAAGAAACAGCTCAATTGTCGTAACCGCAACTACTATAGCACATATTTGCCTTACAAACTGATCGATCAAAGTTCTTTTAAGGAATCTTTTGTATTTTTTAAGAACATTATAGCTTCAGTGCTGCCGAAGTTAACATTTTCCTGTTTCCTTTTTGTAATATTAACGAATTATTAACCTATTTCAAGTAGGTTCAGGTTCGCCAAAATATTGAAGTTGATTCTAATTGGATATTCATCTGGTATTTCTTATTGTTTTGCATGAATGATTCCTTAAATGCAAAATTGATGCCTTTTGATCACAATTATTAAAGATATGTATGGCTAACCACTTCCATTGAAGTAAATATAATATAAATACTGTCATGTCTAAACGTATGAATCTAACAAATGTTACGATTTCCTAAGGTCTAGCTAGCCACGTCTACGTTTAGACGTGCCTTTACTCTTCTATAAATCAACCCCTTTAGGCTAAAAGTTTCGTACGTGACGGAGGTGCTCCGTTTCACTTTCAGCCTTAGTATTTTGTATTTGTCTAGAAATATAAGAGGAGCCAAATATACTCTCAATAGCCATTATTTAATAAGCCTTCAAATTCTTGACAAGTTTTTTTGTGTTTACTTTTAAGTATTTTATAAGAACAACTTAACTTATCTTCTCATTTTAAATCTTCACTTGAGGTTTCTTGCGCAGTTTGATGGTTTTTCTCTTTTTGATTTGGCTCAGGTGCATACTTTATACTCAGTGGAAAATAGAGGAGGTGTATTCACTTGCGGTAACAGTACTGTGATTTATGCACGTTAATGTAATGCTGTTGGTCGCATTTACGGAAATTATAAAATTGGTTTTCAGGAAGTGTAATAATGCTAGAGACGTTGGAACATGTTTTTGACAACTTCACCGATTGCTTTCGGTGAATTTGCGTTTCTTAATAGAAACGGAGGTAAATATGCTCGGTCGCATACATTATAATTATATTGATGGGTTTAAGCAGATTAGCATTAAAGGCGAGCTGTCAAAAATATAATTTATAATAATAGAAACTGCCGACAACTTGCTGGAATGACAAAAACAACAAGATCAGTTTCAATTTACAATTTTAGATTTCCACTGATAGGTAATACTCTAACAAATTATCGTAAATTAACTGCGAGTTCTAAAGCAATAAATTATAAAAATAACTTAATGATTACAATTTAGAAACTTTTTTTAAGTACAGCACTCAAATAGAAATATAGTATATACTCTCCTTTGTTTCTAAGTATTACAGCCTCTATCTCTGAGTATTCATATTTAGAGTCATAACCACTGTACCTGCGCATACGAGTTCTCTAGCGCTAGTAACGTGCTTATATGGCTTTTACAGCCAACCACTGCCAACAAATTATCGATTGTCATTACTGGAAATATCTTTCAGGTATGAACATTTTAGTCGATGATTTACTTGCCATAAAGACAATCGCTCGCAACCGTTTCCAGTTTAACTAAAATAAAAATTGACTGCGCCGAAGTATGAACATATTAGTATAGTATAACATTGATTCTGAAATTTCTTGAAAAAAAGAAAAAGAAGATGTTTGCGCAGTGTGGAAATATTAAAAATATAATTTAAATTTTTATTCATCATTCTCACGTGCAACCTTTTGAAGACTCCTTTTTAATTCGAAATAAATACAATAAAGAGAGTAAAGTATGAGTCATTACTCTTTATGTATTTATCTAAGAATACTTTCATAATTAACAATTAAAGAAGTTAATAATAGGGGTATGTAATATACAAGAAACCCAAACTACATTAAGAAATTGGAATGCTCAAATATGAACATAAGTTTGTAGGGTTTAGAGGAATGGAAAGTATTCCGTTACATAGTATTTTAATCAAAATCCGTGATCACCGGAAATTCCATCGAAACTGTGCGTGAATTTATCAAAAAGCAGCCGAAATCATCATTGAAATTTATGGAAATGGAATTGAACATCTCCAAAACATCGATTTATCGCATTTTGATCGAAAATTAAGGCTTGCGAAAGGTGTGTGCACGGTTTGTTCCGCACAAATTGACTGACGAACAAAAATTGCTTTGACCAAAACTCACATTTTGACCATTAACCACTCCCGGTGAATACGGGCATGGCATCGTGCGACTTCTTACTTTTCGGAAAAATGCATTTGCCCATAAAAAGAAAGCGTTTGCAGACGTAGAGGCCATCTGAAATGCAATTTGGACATGAAAATCACCGGTGGTCAAGGACCGACGGACGAGTTGGGGTAGCTGCTTTCGCCATGGACTTTGAATCTAGACTGAAAACTGTATTGAAGCAGAAGGAGTACTATGTTTGAATAAAATAAATTGATTTTCACTGAAAAACCAATTTTTTCTGTTTTTCATGAAACAAAAACACTGGGGATATGTATACATCTTCACCCCCACTCGAAAGTGGTGTTATGTTATTTTGCATTTGAGAATTTTAAATTAAATTTTTTATGATAGTTTCTGTCACACACACACTTTGAAACTCGGGATGAAATTAATGAGGTTGATGTTTATTTCACGCCCTCGGCGTGCTGATCCCACCATATATGTATAGATGTGATGTAGTAGCAACCAGTTGGCAAGTTCATTGAATTTCGCGCAAACTCATTTCAACGTAGTAGAAGCACGCACCTGATGAAATATGTAAACTTCGCGTCTACGAGTGCTGAGTCAACTGGTTATGCCCCTCAGCGTCATGCTGTGCTCTAAGTGTTGTTGTTTATCTAACAAATCTGTCGCACATTAATCACATTTCATTCTTGTGTCACATAATGACAGCACAACAACAAGTATTTACAGTAAATAGAAGTCACATATGTATATACACATTCTTCTGAGAGCCGGCGCGTTTTCAACAGGCCCGTTAACACTGAAAAAACACTGACGCCGCCCTCTAATCTCTATAACGCATCGATGAGTTTTAGCAAGTCATTTGCGTCTACCAAAAATAACAGCAAAAAGTTATAAATTCAAATGAGCATTCATAGCTGATCTAGTGTTCATCTGCTTTGGCTTTGGGAAACACTGCAGAGTGCAATAAACGCGTAAATAAATTATGTGGCTGATTGAAAGTGTTTGTCGCCGACATTTAAAGGATCCCACAACATGTGATCGACTGCAGTTGGTTTTTGGTGGCACTTCTTCTCCCCCAACCAGTTTATCGTAGTGCGTCTAAACTGTTTCTGTTTGAGTCGCTAAACAGTTGTGCATATCTTCGCTAAATTTAACAAGTTTGCGACTTTTAGTGTCGTTGCTCATAGAAATGCAAAAATGCAAAACAGCAAGACTATATTTGGAAGCGACGTTGTCGTCACGAACAGATTCATTGACGACATCGAATTATAGGCATCATTTATCTTACAGAATCACAGACAGGTAACAGTTTTTGGCTGTCATTGTTTCCTGTGATTTCTTGTGGCTCTTTGGTTCAGTTGAAGCCTGACACGCTTAGTCGCACTTAGTCAGATGGTGATTGGCACAGATTGCAAACCAAATCACCGCAAATTATACACATGCCATGGAAGTGGAAGAAAATACACAAAGGGGGACTTCAAGTCGAAAATGAAATTTAAGGGGATACGTGTGTTTGGATGCCTAAAAAAATAAATTTATCACAATTTTGTGAAAATCAAAAAAAATAAAAAATTTTGAATAATAAGTATCTTGTGAATTTGTGATTAAATATCCGGAGATACTGCTCAAAAACGTTAGTCTCGCGGTGGTCAGAATAATAGGCGAAGGATTCATTTAAAATCACAAAATCAAATTTCATCGGTTAGTAGATGGGTTTAGGTCATGTTTAATCGAAGGATTTGGAAAAAAATTTAGTTGGAAACAAAACAGTGTGATGTTATAACTAATTTTTACCACTAATTGCTTTGAAAAAAAGTAACAGTAGACTTAAACATTTCTTATAATTCTCCTCCTAATTCATCACGCCTTGAATATAAAAGTGTTTGTAGAGCTTCCCATCTATTTATACGTTCAGTTTACTGCCTTTTATCATTTTCATGCTTACGAAATTTTATGATTATTTTAATGAAAATGTTATGCATGAAATCGCCACAAATGTGACGTCAACATCAAGTACGATGTCTTAAGAATGTTGCCCATCGCCTACAACTTCAATATGTCCTACGCAAATTTATAGGCATCTTTCTATTTAACAGCATTCATGCAACATTCTTAATACACAGTTTCATTCATCCAAGCTGTCATAAACACAAAGTTGACATAAAACCGGAAGACAGCAAAACCACAATTTTTTGGGTAACGACGCATTGGTTGAACGGTCTTTAACAAAGCCCTATTGCTCTTCCAACAAAGTACTAAGCAGCAATTTTAATCTCTGCATTACAAGTATCTACTACATTTGTTTCATTCATCCCTTCACGTTCATTTATTCATACATAATTACGCTTAAATAAATCCTTTCTCCGAAATATTCTGCCCTGTTTCTGCTTTTATTTTGTGTACTAGCTACGTCATTCTCTATTGCCATTTTTATGACCGATTTGGCAACCCTAACTAATTTCTTTTTTCCTTCTCTTTTCTCTGCCTTTTTCACATGAAGAATCGTCAGCTGTGCATCCTTTTCGGCAATTAGTGCGACTTTTGAATTGTTCCCAGAGCTGTATCCCAAATGAGCACTTCTAAGCCACAAAATCGCCACATGAAAGGCACAAAAATATAATTACCATAAATAAGTAATTAAACAGTAAAAATAGTATGTGTAGGATTTTGAATGAATACGTTTTGTGCACTTAGGTTGCGCACATTTAACGGATTTGTTCATGTGGAAATTTTATTATTTGTAGTTGTCTTTGTTTCGTAGAATGAACTCGCCGCATTTCCCTAGCAACCGAATTGTCAAATGTAATTAAATAGCATTCAGTTTATTTAAAAGGGTTTGCCCACTTTAAGAAGATGCTTGAATGCTCTCTGTCTAAGCTAAGAGAAATAGTGCTCTTCTACAAATAAAGGAAATTAATTGCAATTTTCTTAAAATCTTGTATGAACAAATTAAAATTTTAATTAATAAATAATTCATATTTACGCAGCAAAAGTCGCCTTCTGCTCTGAAATGAAATTTTAAATCTAAATTAAACAAGTAAGGAAGGGTGTCACCGAACATTTTATACTCTCGCATGATAAAGTGATAATCGAGATTTCATTATCCGTAATTTACATATTTTTCAAATACCGTATTTGTGTAAAGTTTTATTCCGCTATCATCATTGGTTCCAAATGTAAATAATATATATATTATGTATTATACAGAGAAGGCATCAGATGGAATTCAAAATAGCGTTATATTGGAATAAGGCGTGGTTATGAACCGATTTCACCTATATTTCGTACATGTCATCAGGGTGTTAAGAAAATATTATATACCGAATTTCATTAAAATCGGTTTAGTAGTTCCTGAGATATGGTTTTTGGTCCATAAGTGGGCGACGCCACGCCCATTTTCAATTTTTAAAAAAAGCCTGGGTGCAGTTTCCTTCTGCCATTTTTTCCGTAAAATTTAGTGTTTCTGACGTTTTTTGTTAGTCGGTTAACGCACTTTTAGTGATTTTCAACATAACCTTTGTATGGGAGGTGGGCGTGGTTATTATCCGATTTCTTCAATTTTTGAACTGTATATGGAAATGCCTAAAGGAAACGACTCTGTAGAGTTTGGTTGACATAGCTATAGTAATTTCCGAGATATATACAAAAAACTTAGTAGGGGGCGAGGCCACGCCCACTTTTCCAGAAAAATTACGTCCAAATATGCTTCTCTCAAATGCGATCCTTTGTGCCAAATTTCAATTTAATATCTTTATTTATGGCTTAGTTATGACACTTTATAGGTTTTCGGTTTCCGCCATTTTGTGGGCGTGGAAGTGGGCCGATTTTGCCCATCTTCGAACTTAACCTTCTTATGGAGCCAAGAAATACGCGTACCAAGTTTCATCATGATATCTCAATTTTTACTCAAGTTACAGCTTGCAAGGACAGACAGACGGACGGATGGACGGACGGATGGACGGACGGCCAGACAGACATCCGGATTTCAACTCCACTCGTCACCCTGATCTCTTTGGTATACATAACCCTATATCTGACTCTTTTAGTTTTAGGACTTAAAAACAACCGTTATGTGAACAAACTATAATACTCTCCTTAGCAACTTTGTTGCGAGAGTATAAATATCATTGGTCTAGGGGTATTGTAATAGACGCAATTTAATTTTAATTTGAATAAAGGCACTGAGCGAGCCGCTATAAAAGTCCACTTCGTTTTGTATAGAGTTGACAAGCTTAGCCGTTGAATATTGAGTTCTTTCATTTGTATTTTTTCTCTACGTTTCATTGTGGTATCGGTGAAAGGAAGCCAAATTACGGTCCCGTGTTTCAAAATTGGAAGAACAAGACATTTTAAAGGCGTAGCAATGAATTGGGATACCAGCAATCCTTGCTAGTCCTGGTTATAAAACCTAAGACTTTGAAAGCTTCGAGAGTGATCTTATCAATATGGTTGTTGTAAGTCACTTTGTTGTTGTCTATGATGATGCCCAGTTTCTTTACGTGCTCAACTTCGCTTATTGTCTTATTGTTTAAGTTACAGTTAGCCGACTTTCGAGAGTGTGATTGTGAGCATGAGAAGGCTACAATGCGAAATTTTTATCGAAAATATCAGTCAATCTTACTTTAACTACTGTCAAAAATTAGAATACTGGATATACATTTACATAAAGTTGTGAAAATCACGATAAGTGATTTCGTGCTTTAAAACTGAAATAATTATTGAATTTTTACAGATAGAACTTCATTTCAATCCACGAACTTCATCGAAAACACATTTGATCTTCTCAAGAAGCGCGAGGTATACATATATTCTTACATAAGTACGTATATATAGAGTTACAACGTAGATTAGTCGAGTAGTGCAAACCTATTGCACTACCCTATTATCATTTATGAAAACTGTTATAAATTTAAGAGATAGAAATAATATTGGCAACAGTGTTGTTGCATTTCAACGTTTGTGGTAAGAACTTAATGAAAAATTAATAGCCTTCGGCAAAGATAACAATGGTATAAAAAGGTCAAAATCAACTATAAATACATACATACATATTCTGTGAATGAAGAGAGATATGGGAGCAATCGAACTCATATATGTAATGGTCATTGCATACTTGACCTTCCAACTTTCTAACCCGATGCCATTTTTTTATCATCCCTACAAATATTTATTTTACAGTTATATCCAGTATTTCTCATTATTGATGCGCCATAAAATAGCATTAAAAAGTAAGGCAAAGCCAAGTTCGGATGCAACCAAACATTTTATACTTTTACAACTTTCAAGAATCAAAGCCAGGAAAATAACTTAATGTACAAAACATGAACCAGAGGATGGAAATCCATGCAATAATATTATATATATGTTTGTTTACATACTCATACACTGATCGACATATTCGATATGACGTTTGTACATTATATGGGTATTGGAAGTAGTATCGACCTGATTTTTTGAATTTTCCTCAATAGTATATATGCACCATTAACATACCACATACTAATGAAATGTTCCCTGAGCATCATTTAGGGACATTACAAACCATCACCAGTCATATGGAGTAAAGTCCCCGGATTTTATATGCTTGTTATATGGAGGCCGTGTAAAGTTTTCGCTCAATTTGATCTATTTTAAGCACTAAGATACAAGTTTTGAGTAAAAAAACACGTATGTAGATAACTCACACATTGTCCGAAATCTGCTGTATAGAGTCACCCGACAGTTCGAAAATCTTTATCTTTCTCTTATTCAAAATGTTTAAGCTCACAGGTGTCTTGCTTTTGCATTCCTTTTTGCCTAGTTACAGTTCTATATCTTATTTTTGTGATTGTTATGGCTTTTGATTTGTTTTTGGTTAAAGAAGTTTTGTTCGCATGGTAGTTGTCCGATTACGCCCTTCTGCAATGTCAACTGTCTTACGTTGCCAAGAAACATATGTACCCAGTTTCACTAAGATATCTAAAGTTTTGCTCAAATTTCAGCTTGCGCAGATGGACGAACGGACGTTTAAATAGTCACTCGGATTTCAACTCGTCTCATCATCCTGATCATTTATACCTAATATGGTAAATATAACTTTGTTAGTTTTAAGTGCTATGAACAACCGTTAGATGAACAAAACTATTAAACTCTGTAGCCACATCTTACCAAAGCATAAAACTTATAGATATATTTCTATGACAATCGAACTATATAAAAACTCAAGCAAATATAGGCACGAGCAGCAATGAANNNAAGAAGATTCTACACACGACCAGCAACAGTGTCAAACTGAATGCAATTAAGCCAAACGGCCGGGTAATGCCACCACATAACAGCCGACAAGTGCTTCAGTCTCCATCGCGGCCGCGGCCTCTACTAATGCTTCTAACGCAACGATTCTCTGTACGTCGAGTTTAACAGCGAAAAGCGCAATGAAGCAGCCGCCAACAAGAAGCAGCAAAAACGTAAGCAAACATTTTGTTGTATTTAATTATTTTTTATTTGTCTTTCTTTTGCCATTGCTGCGATATATGCTGCTACCAATTGAGTTGTTGATAGTAATAGCAGCTATTTGACGAAGGTTGTAGCTGTTGGAATATATTTACTCTTTTTATTTTTTTACTTACATGTTTGCATAGCTTTCGTTTTCTTTTGCGTGTTAACTATAGTTACCCTTTCGCATTACTAAGAAAAGGTTGTCGCCATATTAACTACATACAAGCAAACACACACACACCCGCTCCCAGGGCTCTGGTGCTCTACTCTATGTTACTCAGCAATTGGCTTTCAATAAGTGGCAAATGCTTGTCGGTGCCTATTCCTTGAAATTTGTCATCACATTAACTTTTATTTCTAGAAATAACTTTGAGAAATTTATGAGTTGGCCTTTTTGTCAATCAGCCATCTGCTGTCCGAAGGAATTCTATTTTTATTTCAGACTTGTCAGTGTGGCAAGGGGTGTTTCGGTTAAGTGCCGATATAGTTCTAAACGGAAGTAAATAAGGAAAATGTTTCAAATGCATACCATAAGGGTTTGACTGTGGACAGCTCATACATTCTTTTGTGTGAAAATATTTTTCTTAGGGTCATTCCTTCATTTCAATGTATGATTTTCTTTACCTCATTAGGATATGATGAAATATAGTCTTAGAAAAAACTTTCACAGAATTGTTGTCACTGATCACAAGTTAGCCGACAAACTAAAAAAAATCAATATTTTTTAACTTTTCGGAGGTTTTGTATCAGCAATTTAGTTAGTTTCCTCACTTTCTTCTTATTTAGATAATACCAGGGCGCTCTTTTAGACTTAGCTGATTTAATAGTAAATAAATTTTATAAACTATTACGTCAGAGATTCTATAAATTATATACAATTATATTAACTATATATAAGAACTACCCCTCAGTTTTGGATCTTACCAAGAAACAGCTCAATTAAGGTCGTAACCGCAACTACTATAGCAACATATTTGCCTTTACA
Organism: Bactrocera tryoni; assembly: GCF_016617805.1. Lineage (NCBI taxonomy): Eukaryota > Metazoa > Arthropoda > Insecta > Diptera > Tephritidae > Bactrocera > Bactrocera tryoni. The sequence continues at coordinate 80,204,587 of NC_052499.1, forward strand.
AACTGATCGATCAAAGTTCCCTTGTAGGAATCTTTTGTATTTTTTAAGCAACATTGAGTAGCTTCAGTGCTGCCGAAGTTAACATTTTCCTGTTTCCTTTTGTAATATTATTAACGAATTATTTAACCCTATTTCAAGTAGGGTTCAGGCTCGCCAAAATGTTGAAGTTGATTCTAATTGGATATTCATCTGGTATTTCTTATTGTTTTGCACATGAATGATTCTTTAAATGCAAAATTGATTCCTTTTGATCACAATTATTAAAGATATGTATGGCTAACCACTTCCATTGGAAGTAAATATAATATAAATACTGTCATGTTTTAAACGTATGAATCTAAATAAATGTTACGATTCCCATAGTCTAGCTAGCCAATGTCACGTGCCTTTTACTCTTCTATAAATCAACCCCTAGGCTAAAAAGCTCTGTACTGTGACGGGAAGTGTCTGCTCAATTTCTTCAGCCTTAGTATTTTGTATTTGTCTAGAAATATAAGGAACTAAATATACTTTCATTAGCCATATTTATCAGTTTTCAAATTCTTGACAAGTTTTTTTTTTGTGTTTACTTTTAAGCATTTTATAAGAACAACTTAACTTATCGTCATTTTAAATCTTCACTTGAGGTTTCTTTGCGCAGTTTGATGGTTTTTTCTCTTTTTGATTTGGCTCAGGTGCATACTCTTTATACTCAGTGGAAAATAGAGGTGGAGGTGTATTCAATTATGGTAACAGTACTGTGATTTATGCACGTTAATGTAATGCAGTTGGTCGCATTTTACGGAAATTATAAAATTGCTTTTCAGGAAGTGTAATAATGCTAGAGACGTTGAAACATGTTTTTGACAACTTCACCGATTGCTTTCGGCGAATTTGAGTTTCTTAATAGAAACGGAGGTAAATATTCTCGGTCGCATACATTATAATTATATTGATGGATTTAAGCAGATTAGCATTAAAGGCGAGCTGTCAAAAATATCATTTATAATAATAGAAACTGCCGACAACTTGCTGGAATGACAAAAACAACAAGATCAGTTTCAATTTACAATTTTAGATTTCCACTGATAGGTAATACTCTAACAAATTATCGTAAATTAACTGCGAGTTCTAAAGCAATAAATTATAAAAATAACTTAATGATTACAATTTAGAAACTTTTTTTAAGTACAGCACTCAAATAGAAATATAGTATATACTCTCCTTTGTTTCTAAGTATTACAGCCTCTATCTCTGAGTATTCATATTTAGAGTCATAACCACTGTACCTGCGCATACGAGTTCTCTAGCGCTAGTAACGTGCTTATATGGCTTTTACAGCCAACCACTGCCAACAAATTATCGATTGTCATTACTGGAAATATCTTTCAGGTATGAACATTTTAGTCGATGATTTACTTGCCATAAAAGACAATCGCTCGCAACCGTTTCCAGTTTAACTAAAATAAAAATTGACTGCGCCGAAGTATGAACATATTAGTATAGTATAACATTGATTCAGAAATTTCTTGAAAAAAAGAAAAAGAAGATGTTTGCGCAGTGTGGAAATATTAAAAATATAATTTAAATTTTTATTCATCATTCTCCACGTGCAACCTTTTGAAGACTCCTTTTTAATTCGAAATAAATACAATAAAGAGAGTAAAGTATGAGTCATTACTCTTTATGTATTTATCTAAGAATACTTTCATAATTAACAATTAAAGAAGTTAATAATAGGGGTATGTAATATACAAGAAACCCAACCAACATTTCTAAGAAATTGAAATGCTCAAATATGAACATAAGTTTAAGGGTTTAGAGGTATGGAAAGTACTTATTCCGTTACATAGCATTTTTGACGTGAAACTAAGTGGCTTATTTATTAATAAATGCCTCACTGAATGGGGTATTCTCATGTAATCATTTCGAAAAATCGATTTTTTTTTATTTTGACATTAAAACCTGTTGAAAACATGCTGTGAAAAATTCAGACCGAAATTCATAGTATTTGATAAGTTACAGCTCATAGTCGCCGACGTGACGTAAGCGACTGTCTACCAGGCGCCGTGACAAGTCTGCAGCTGCAACGTTCCTAAGCGCATTTTTCTCGAATCATCATTTTCTGAAACTGTAATGGTCCTAAAAAAAAAGTATTCAACCGATTGCTTTAAAATTTACATATGTTCTTCTACTCATTTATAGTTATCGTCCCTACCAGAATTGTTTATTTCCGAAAATATTTTCATATTTTTTTAACGATTTTTAACGAAAAAAGACAAGATTTTCGTGACTTATTTTTGAATTTCGACATTTGTTTTGTTGCATATTTGTTAGGGACGATAGCCGCAGAACTACTGAATAATTATGCATTCGATTTTTTTTTATTTCAGACAACATGAACAGCCGCTATCACCATGACCAGTGACCTACTTTTTTTTGTTGGGGACTACTTTGATTAAAAAAACAAAAAATAAATTAAAAATGTAAAAAACGAAAAAAAAATTGTTTTTGTACATTTCAAAATACAAATACAAATATATTAAAAAATTAAAATGATTGAATTTTGTTGTCGCATAAAAAAAAAGTTCCTAAAAAGTGATAAAATGTATGCGTTCACATGAGAGTACCCCCTGAAAGCAAAATGCTAGAAAAAGTCATTCAGGGACATATTTTTGTCTGAGGGAAGGCATGTTGTTGTTTTTTGTTGAAATTAGTTACATATACAATATATCATAGTTATATACCATAGTGTATTGTCCGTTAGTGAATGTAACAAGTAGTCAATACCGAGGGGCACTGTACTTTGCCCAATCAACTTATATACTTGTATATGATATATCTATATTTTGTTGTGGTCAATAGGAACAATGTGAACTATGTGATACATGTATAATTTTTGTAGCAATTTGTTATTGTTGTCATTATGTATACATACGTCAGCTTGTAGATAAACGTGTACTAAAAATGCTCAAAATGAATTTAATAATATTGAAAATTATCATAAAACAAAAATATTGGGTGAATATGCATACGTCGTCACCTATCATGAAAAGTGATATTCTGCTATTTTGCATTTCATAATTTGAAAGACAGTGTTTTTTCGATAACTTTTTCTTTGATATTTAGATGAAAAAAAAAAATATTTTTGCTCATTGGAGCGATTTAAGCCAATACTGTTCAAAATTCTTTAAGGAAGTATACTCGCAGCACTATATGAGATAACAAGAATTTTATTCACGAGTCTGTGAACACTTATGTAAATGAGAAACCTTGAGGATGACTTACCTTTCTTTATTCATAATCAAGAAAGGAAAGGGACATCTTGATAACAAAAATTCCGTTAGAGCATTTATATCAAGAAAATGCATGCAACATTATTAATGATGTTGTTTTTTAGGTTAAACTATCCTTTTCTAGAAACCACTTTGAATGCAGTTTCTATTCTGAATGACTGCTAGATTCTTTTCAATATTATTAGTTTCGCCTTATTATCAAATGTTTCATTAGCGACACTTCTGTATTTCATGCGACATCATCGCGAGCTTAAGAAATAGTCTCTAGAGACCGAGAATCGCCTAAACGGAGTTTATCAAATTCCAAACAAATTGTTAAAATTCTCAAAGGAGAAGGATCCTTTACATATTTATATAGCTGTAAATACCTCTGGACAAGTGGCAGACTTATATTTTAATAATAAATCAAGTACAAAAGTATCAAAGTAGCACACACACACATTAAAGCTCGACGCTCGAAATTGTTGACGTTGCTCTATAAATGCCAACACGTTTATTTCACGCTCCTTGGCGTGCTAATCCCACTATAAATATATATATGTATGTGTGTAGATGCAGTGGCAACCAGTTGGCAGGTCGTTGAATTTCGCACAAATTCATCTTCATCGCAGAAGCATTCACCGAGTAAATATGTAAACCTCAACTATCTGACAAGTGCTCAGTCAACTGGTTATGCCCCTTAGCGTCAAGCAGGACTCTAAGTGTTGTTGTTTATCTAACAAATCTGTCGCACATTAATCACATAAATGCTTTCATATACGTACGGATGTATATATAATACATACCTACTAACATTCTTTTGAAAGCCGGCGCCTTTTCAGCAACACCGTTAACACTAAAAAACACTGACGCCGCCCTCTAATCTCTATAATGCATCGATGAGTTTTAACAAGTCATTTGCGTCTACGAAAGAAACAACAAAAAGTTATAAATTGAAATTATGAACTTTCACAGCATATCTAGTGTACACCTTCTTCGGCTTTGGGTAACGCGGCAAAGTGCAATAAACTTGTTAATAAATTATGTGACTAAATGTAAGTGCTTGTAGCCGACGCCACGCGCTGAAGGACCCCACAACATGTGATCGACTGCAGTTTGTTATTGGTGGCACTCTTTCTTCTCTAACCAATTTATCGGTGTGCGTCTAAATTCTTTCCAGTCGTTGAACAGTTGTGGATATCTTAGCTAAATTTGACAAGTTTGTCACTCTTAGAATCGCTGCTCAGTGGAAGAATACTTATGAAATGCAAAAGACGTCATTGGTATACTCGAAAATTAACAAAAGAGCAAGACTGTCTTTGGAAGCGCCGTTATCGTCATGAACAGATTCATTGACGACAGCGAATTATCGCTATAATTTATCATACAGAATCTCTGACAGGCAACTGTAACTGCTAGCTGCCACTTTTTCTGTGTTCAATACATGGGAGTATTGCCTAGCTGTCACTTCGTTAGATGGTGGCTGGCTCTGCAAATCACTGCAAATAGTTCACATGACATGAAAGTGAAAGAAAATACTCCAAGGGTGGGCTTCTAGTCTAAAATGAAATTTAAAGGGTTAATTGGGTTTTGAAAGCTGAAATGCCACCAATTTTGTCATATAATAAATGGAATAATTTATTACAACTTTCGAGCAAATCAATGAGCACCATTTAAAAGCATTTTGTGAATTTTTCATAAAATATCCAAAGGGACCGCCCAAGAACATCGTCTCGCGGTGGTCAGCATAACAGACGAACCAATTATTTAAAATAACAAAATCAGTTTTTATCGGTTAGTAAAAAAAATTAAGTAAATTAAGTTGGAAACAAAACAATATAATTTTAAGTCTAATTTTTGCCATAAGTTGCTTTGAAACAATTATTTTTAATTCAAAAAAAAGTTCTTCGGTCAATCGCGACATCATCCTATTTAAAAGAACAGTAAAAAATTTCAGGAACATCCCTCTTCTGAGAAATTGTGACCACCGACTTTGATAACGTTGTTTCGAGAAAAACACGATCAAAGATTGAAGCAGACGAACGGTCTAACTAGAAGTGTCGCTCTGCCAAAGGTTCTATCGCCTACACTTTTTTTGCGATCGCCTTGAAACTTTGTGGAAAATATTCCAAACATATCATATTATGTAATTTGAAAAAATAAAAAAAAAAGATTTATTGAAATTTTACCCACCTAACCCCTTAATAGCTTTACAAAGCAAATTTTTTTGGGGAGTTTGGTGTAGTTCACATTTCGTTGATGAAACAATAGTTAATATAAGAGCCAAAGTGAGTAGTTTATCTTAAGAAAATGATCTTTGGTTTCTGGCTTATAAAAATTGCCACCTCGTTCCGAAAGAGAGTGACAGTGCGTATGAGTAATTTTATCGTTCGAATATACCCGATGAATCTTAATTGCTTAAGGAGAAAATTATGTACATTAGAGCGGGTTGATTTACAGGGAACCAAGAAAATGGAAAAAACACGTAAGTCGGAAATATTCTATGGATCATTCTAAATAACTTCGCCTAAAAGACTATGGGTATAAAACAGGTTTCGAGACAGCGATTATCATAACAATTTATTTGTAAAATATATTAAGATGCTTATATATAATATGTTCGTTCAGTACACATTTCGGATGTTATTTAGTATATATTAAAATTAACTTATAATAAAATACTTCGAAATTGTAAACTTACCGAAAAAGTTTCAAGATTTAATCAAATTTTTGGCACGAAAAGAGACATTCAATTAACAGACATATCAAAGGCAAAGTTCTCACCCTCCCTTGTTTTATTATTAAATTGGCTGAAATGGCAATTAAATTAATATAAAAACCTGTAGCCGAGCAGAACCTCAAGAGCAAGCTTAACGCATATGGTATTAGTAGCTGCAAAAACCAAAAAACCCTCTTTTAATGAAATAAAACAATAGCTGAGAGCATACAAAGTGCATAACTGCACACGACCTCACATTTGACATCCTTCCTGCATGTTGCGTCGAACTTTAACCATAAACATTTTTATTGAGGACACTTTTGCTGTTTTTCCGTTACTTCCGGTGCACTTATATATGTTGGTGTTTCAATTTTAAAAATTTAAATTTCATTCAAGTTTGTGCTTTTATGTGAGAACTCATATAAATATGCTCATTCCTAATTATATACTCTATGCATAAATGGGTTACAAGGCCGAACTTCAGCCAGACGTACGCAAACTATGCCAGTAGTACTCATGTCAATAGCAGTTCCCAGACTTGACTTACTTTCAACACAATTATAATTATTTATAGAATTAACGAGTTTTTTTTTTTTTTAAATAAATCAAAAACATTTTGGAATATCAATTCTTTATTCCTGGAAAATACATTTGGTGCCATTATATGTTAAATTCGACTTTTTTGCGTGATGACCACGCGCACTTTTAAGGAAGTCCGGATATTGAACCCAATTTTCGACAGTTTTCAAGCATAAATTGGTCGATTCTGCAGCAATTTCACTTTCGATATTCATACGAAGTTCATCAATCGTCGTTGGTTTGTTGGCATAGACCAGAGACTTGACGTAGCTCCACAGGGAATAGTCTAATGGCGTCAAATAGCACGACCGAGGCGGCCAATTGACTGGGCCATTATTGAAGGGAAATGTCAAATGAACGGGAAAATATATGGCGTCATTTGCGGTCCCTATCATTATGTTACAGTTTGGGCTTCTCGTCGACATAATGCAAGGATTAATAGGCTTTTCTTCGCCACCAGAGAGGGTGCATAAAACTTTCAATTATTAAGTTGTAAACGTAATAGCTTTTGTTAGGCTTAACTATATTTATACCCAAAGCTTAAACTATACCCAACGTGTGCTATGTCGAGTTTATGTTTGGCGTCATTTATTTTTTATTTTACAAAAGATTGGAATATCCCAACATGCTTTCTACGGTACACCAATAAATATATAGTTTTTAACTTATGTATAATTTAATTAAGAAATTACATGCCTGCATATGTGACACCCATTAATATGACTAAAATATTCTCATTCAAGCAGTAGACTTAAATATTTCCCAGAATTCTTCTCTCATTTCATCATGCATTGGATATAAAAGTCTTTGTAGAGCTTCCCATCTATTTATACGTTCACTTTACTGTGTTTTGTCATTTTCTGCTTTCGAAATTTTATGATTATTTTAATGAAAATGTTTTGCATGAAATCATCACAAATGTGACGTCAACATCAATTACGATGTCTTAAGAATGTTGCCCATCGCCTACAACTTCAATATGTCTTACGCAAATTCATAGGCATCTTTCTATTTAACAGCATTCATGCAACATTCTTAATACACAGTTTCATTCATCCACGCTGTCATAAACACAAAGTTGACATAAAACCGGAAGACAGCAAAACCACAATTTTTTTGGGTAACGATGCATTGGTTGTACGGCCTTTAACAAAGCCGTATTGCTCTTCCAACAAAGTACTAAGCAGGAATTTTAATGTCTGCATTACAAGTATCTACTACATTTGTTTCATTCATCCCTTCACGTTCATTTATTCATACATAATTACGCTTAAATAAATACTTTTTCCCGAAATATTCTGCCCTGTTTCTGATTTTATTTTGTGTACTAGCTACGTCATTCTCTATTGTCATTTTTACAACCATTTTGGCAAGCTTAACTAATTTCGTTTTTCCCTTCTCTTTTCTCTGCCTTTTTCGCATAAAGAATCGTCAGCTTATTGCATCCTTTTCGGCAATTAGTGCGGCTTTTGAATTGTTCACAGAGCTGTGTCTCAAATGAACGTTTCTAAGCCACAAAATCGCCACATGAAAGGCACAAAAATATAATTACCATAAATAAGTAATTAAACAGTAAAAATAGTATTTGTAGGATTTTGAATGAACACGTTTTGTGCATTTGAGTTGAGCACATTTACTCGATTTGTTCAAGTGGAAAGTTTATTATTTGTAGTTGTTTTTGTTGGGTAGAATGAATTCTCCGCATTACCCTAGAAACCGATGTCAAATGTAATTAAATAGTATTTTTTTTTATTTTAAAGAGTTTGCACATTTTAAGAAACTATTTGAATGGTCTCAATCTAAGCTAAGAGAAATAGTGCTCTTCTACAAATAAAGGAAATTAATTGCAATTTTCTTAAAAATCTTATATTATATAAACAAATCAACTTTTAATTAATAAATGATTAATATTTATGCAGCTCTAATTAACTTCCTGCTCTTAAATAATAAGAAAATCAGGTAAATGGTGCTCTCATTTTTTAAGTTTACGTGAGTTAAGCCAAAACTAAATTGAGCACAGCAGAAGTGAATAGAACTGGGAGCAAATGGTCATACAACTTTGAGTACTATGAAAGATCTTAAGCTTGCTACATATTATTCAAACATTTTCTAGTATTGTTATATAGTCTACATACTTTCTATCAGCGCTTGAAATAGATTTTATACTCTTGCAATGTGTTGTAAGTATCACCTTCACTCGTTCGGGACAAGTCATTTAAGCACCCACACCGACGTTGGCTCTATTAAAAACGACTAAAAGTACGAGAAATCTACGAATAAATACGGCAAGGGCATGCAATTTGAAACCTAAATTGATATAAGAGAACTTTTTAGCAACCGGGGTACCAAAATTGGATGATGGGCGTGGCTCCGCCCAAATTTCAGGGAAAATCCATGTCTCAGGATCAACTTGACCGATCTCGACTAAATTTAGTATGTAGAATTATCATGAAATTTCTATATGACACAATGAAAATGAGCAAAATCTGACTCTTTCTCTTTCCAGTATGCAAATCAACCAATAAATGTATCCGGATAAAACTTTGTGAATAGCACCTCAGAGATCTGGCACCTGGCATATCTGGCGTATGACCAGATACCGAATATTTATTTATTTGTATAAATATGCAAACGCCAATCGCTATCATACTACTAAGGGGGGATTAACGGATACCAAATTGCGGTACCGTATTTGCAAAAAGAAAGAACCAGTGTTTTAAAAAGACGTAGTAATGAATCGGTATTCGAGAATTCCTTGCATGTCCTGGTTATAAAACCTAAAACCTTCAAAGCATTTTGAGTGATCTTATCAATATGCTTTTGAAAGTCAATTCGTAGTATGTTGTATGTGATACCGTGCTCGACTTCGCTTATTGTGTCATTGTTTAAGTTATAGTTAGCTGGCGTTCGAGAGTGGAATCATGAGCATGACAGATTTAACACTTTGTGATGTTCCAGAATAGTTTGTGATTGTGGTACCAACTGTATAGTTTCCCCATATTACTGTGGAGAACTTGGGTGTCTAATACGAATCGTACGAATATGTAGACCAAAATTCCGATTCCGAACTTTTTACCAAAATATCGGTTAATCTGTGAGTTATATATATTATTTAAATTGGGAGAGACTTTTTTTTCTGATACTACTATGCATGAATTAGACCAATAATTCCCATATACATAAGAGAAATATTTTCGTACATCCGAATACCGCATGCAAGTATTTTGAGTTATTTTAATAAAGTTCAGAGAGCGGTTTTTTTGTAATAATGGTTTATCTTTGTACCGAAAATAGATGAAATCGGGGGAAAATTTGGCCTAGACCCTGACTTTGATCCTGGCAAGTTGCAAGAGTACGAAATTTTCGGTTACATCCGTTTTTAACCCTTCCGTACTTATTTAACTACTGTCACAAATTAGAATACTGGTTATACATATAGTTATATTTAGTTGTGAAAATCACGCTGATTTCATGTTATTATTAAACTTTTACAGACACAACTTCAGTTCAGTCCACGAACATAATTGAAAACACATTTGACCTTCTCAGAAGAGAGATATATAGTACATATGTATATTCTAACATACGCATATATATAGTTACAACGTAGATTAGTAGAGTAATTCAAATTTAATGTACTATACTATTATTATACAAGAAAACTATTATAATTTTACGAAATAGAAATAATATTGACATTAGTGTCGTTTCATTGCAATTTTCGTCGAAAGAAGGTAATGAAAAATTATTAGCCTTCGGCAAAGATAACAATGATATATAACATTCAATATACAGCTAATCATACATATTTATTCTGTGAACGAAGAGGGCTGAATGCGGCATTGAACTTACATATGTAATGGTCATCGCATATTTGACCTTCACAAATATCTAACCCGATGCTACTTTTTATCTCTACACAAATATTTATTTTACAGTTATATTCAGCATTTCTCATTATTGATATGCCATAAACAAGTAAGGAAAGGCCAAGTTCGGGTACAACCAAACATTTTATGCTCTTGCAACTTGCAAGAATCAAAGACAAGGGAATGCCTTAAGGTACAAAACGTCGTTAACCAGATGATCGGAATCTAAGCAATTATATATATATATATAGTACATATATGTATATACTATATATAACTCATACACTGACCGACATATTCGTTACAACGTTTGTATACATATAAATTATATTGGAGTTGGGGTAGTAGCGACCTGATTTTCTTGAATATTATATTCTATTAACATACCACATACTCATGAAATGTTCCCTGAGCATCATTTAGGGACTTCACATACCATCACCAGTCATATGGAGTAAAGTCCCCGGAAGTTATATGTTTTTTATATGGACGTCCGTTCACGTCCTTCGCAATTTAGGCACAAATATACACTTTTTGAGTAAACACAGTCTCTCATTTTCATTGAGATAACTCACACATTGGCCGATATCTGTGGTACAGAGTCACCCGAAAGTTTGAAAATCTTTATCTTTCTCATTTTCAAAATTTTTAGCCAACAGTTGTCTTGCTATAAGCAACCGTCAAGTGAAGAAACTATTATACTCTTCATCAACATGTTGCAAAAGCATAACATTTTTAGATATATTTCTATGACAATCGAACGACGTAAATACTCAAGCCAACATAAGCAAGGCAAAGATATTAAACTTATGAAATGTCCTTTGAATTGTTGTGAAAAACTACAGTGCCATTAACTTTTTCCACCATACCATGATATTTATTTATTATTTTTACTCGATATCTGTGAAAAACATATTTATGTACATAAATAAAAAATATTTATAAATAATTTGCTCTTGCGCTGTCATTCGCGAGTGTCATTGGCAAGAAAAGTGATTGCGCTCCATTAATTCAGCGGCGTTGCACAAGATACCGTTGTCTGGCGTCTTCTGCTATGTTATGTTATGCTGTGCTTGACCTCGTACACACCATCTTAAAAGTAATAATGCAACAAATGTCGCGACCATTTGATGTAGAACTGCGTTGGCACCTAACGCGGTTACCGCAGTCACACTTATTAGAAAAGTTGTACAATTTACTGTTGATACAGTATAGTTGCGATTCCATGTCTCAATTTTTATTTGTTCGAACCGAAGAGAGAATTGTTAGTGTAAAACAAAGATCTGCTCAGAACAAATCTACCTAAGAAACCATGACTTCGTTGTTATAAAATTTGGCAGTACAACAAGCTTACTTCCCCTATGAAAAACAAAATAATTATAAAGCAAAAGGCTCAATTATAAAATTGGTTTGGAACAAAGTGGTGGGAAGCTTCGATAATGCTGAAAGGACGCCATGTTTCTTACATTTACTCAATTATTGTTGACATCCACAAGTTAAACACATCATTGAGCCATGTCGTGATTTGACAACACAAGCAAAAATAGCCAATCACATTCTAACCCAGCCCAGCTGTCTGTCTGCCAACGTAAAAATTAAATTTGGTGATAGCACAGCTGTCTGAAGGTGGAAAGCATATATTTTTACTTTTAGACTGTGGGAATAGATTACGCACCTACTTGTTGAATTTGGCTTCGCGTGCTTGACGATGCCTACATATATGCTTTCCACGTATGTACGTAGATAAGTTGTACAAAGAAAGGGAAAACCACTTCGAGTCGATATGGCAAGCGTTTGCGGCAGGGAGCGCCTTCTGCTTTGTGTCACATTAACTGACTTGAGTGGGCGTGTTGTTTTTAGCGTTAACACAAAATTATGTAAATGTTTATTTAGGCATATTGAACCGCAACCCATTGAATGGTTTGAGGTTGGGCTAGAGAGAACTTGAATTAAGTACGTTCTATATTTGTTTACGTGTTTTTCACCTATTTTCACAGGCGAAAAATTATCTGTGGGAAGCAGTTTGTAAATGCCTATGGAATGTTCAATATTTTTAAGCGCTAATAGGTGGAAATTCTAAATATATTTACTGATATAAACATTGCTGAACAAACTCACATTATTAAGACTGTACGCATATCGTGGTAAATTGTCTACTGCAGTGGTGAAGTGAAGAAAGATACATTATGAAAATATAAAAATACATTAATCGCAAATGATAAGTGTCAGCTCAAAGTAAAGTCGTTAGTCAGTACGCAGTATCGCTTACACTTACGGAAATGGATGACATATCGCTATGTATGTAGGTTACATTGGTAGCTGTCTTCGCTAAAACACTTCCAATTATACATCGTCATAAGGAAAGGCATTGAGATACCAATAACTGTATACAACTTCATGTGTAACTAAAATAAAAGGAATATATAACATAAAGGATATTTAAGCCCACCGAATTTGATACCCAAATGGCAACCATTACCTAAAATCTGCTCAAACGAAATAATAATAATAATAGATCTCGAAATTTCATAAATAAATATCAACGAAATTATTATCTCATGAATTTTTTATTTATCAAGCAACAGCAACTCCATTCAAAATTCTTTAAGTTGTTAAACAAGTGAAATGTTCTAATGAAGACCCTCAAAAATGTATAAAATTTGTAAGTATATGATGAAATATATTTCATACTATAAATTGTTTATCTAAGTAAACCAAACTTGCGGAAGAGTCATAAACTGCATTACCAAGTAGATATTTGAATGTGTGTGTGTTTATTAAAAAATGGTCATAACAAAACACTTAAGCAAGTAAACAAATTTTCAAATAAGTGTTTATTTACTGCCAAACAGAATGAACTTTACTGAAGATTTTATTTACAAAAACTTTGATAGCTTCTGCAAAGTTTATACCCTGAGCAAGCTAAGTTTGCAAATCACACTGAAGGAAATGTGGGATACTTTAAAAAGTATATGTTGTATATAAATTATCGGTGTGACAAGCTGAGTTGTCCATCTCTAGAAATGTATACCAGCCAGTTCCTCAGCTTTTGTGATATCGTTCTACAGGCTTGTTTACGAATTAGTGCATGTGCTGAGGTACCCAACACACCAACCACAAATATGATGGCATAGAATACGATGAGTGTAATCAAGGCGAACGTGGAGTGCTGATGCTGCAGCAACTCCCAGGTCTGATTCAATAGAGCAGTATTAGCAGATCCGTCAGTTTCTTTGTTGAGATATTCATTTAGTCTCCCAGTCACAGGAACATTTTCGGCAACGAATAAAGATACGAGTTGGAAAAACCACAAGATTCCTTAGATGGAGTTAATATGTATTATAAAACTGGATCAAAGGACTTATTAACTAGGTCCAACAATATTTACAGACCTTCAGCTAATGTGCACTAGAGTATTGGAGAACACGCGGTTTGTCGCAGCTGCATTCTGAAAGAGAATAAGGAAACCATTCTCCACTTTCTCTGTGAATGCCTTGCTTTAACACAAACCATACTCAGAGTAACTAGAACAAATCAGGCAATAAACCTTGAATAGCTGTCCACGACAAGCAGAGGACATAAGACATTTCAATGAGATCAGTACATGGTTGGAGCACAAAGAGGAAACGAGATAGCAAGATTACAAAGGATCTACCGTAGTGTATCAAAAATCCAACGTTAATTGAGCCCATCTATACCAATGCGTGACTGTCATTTTCCTCCTTTTGCTTATTCGCCTTCAGCCCGAACTGCTCTCGTTTCTTTGGTGGGTTCGTTTTTCAGTGTCTCCAAGGCCATACACTTAAGGCTAATTGCAATTGTTTGCCACAATGTGCTGCCTTTTGGTGGAAATTCTTTCAGAACTAGGCTATTTCGTTTTATTGCTTGGTATTTAGGCCTAACTGTACAAGGAGGCACCTGATAATTTCATGGCGCTTTAAGCGAATTAATAAAGGTAAAATCCTCCAGCGCAGCACTAGCAGTATTTCAGAGTTTCCAGTTGTGCTGATGATGTCTAAAAAGTTAAAATTACGGTTTAATCGCTGAAATAAATTAGTTTGTCACATTGCGTGTCCTCAGTTGAATTTGTACGCGAACACTCAACAAATTTTGTTAATTTAATCAACATGACATGGCAGGTTTGACGTTTTTTTCACCCCTGCTTTACCTCTCTCTATATTACTAATTAAAATTAACACAAATAAGTAGTTAGCAAGCACTTTGCAGAGTTTGATAAATTTGAGTTTCAAAAATTTTGACACAACCATTAGAGGTAAGGGTAAAAATTTGTATGACACTTTGTGTAAAAAAAATTTTTCCGCTGAAAGTTGTGTTTCACACTTAATTGTCATGGCGAAGGATTAGTGTTAAAATTTGTGAATTCCATGAAAATATTCCTATAATAAAAGTGTATTAGAATAAAAGTAATGTGCCATAAATGACGTCTTAACTTAATAAGTTAATAAGGAAAATTTAGAGAACTTTGCTTCGAGTGCATAAAACACACTTTACTCGGTAGTGGTTTGGTGAGTTTGTATATATATTACGTATATTCGTATAGTTCGAGCATTAAGAAAACAAAAGTGGGAAGCATTCATAAGCCAAATAAAACAAGAAAAAAACGTTAACTTTGGTTGCGGCGAAGATTCACTCTTCATAGATAAAGAAATATCTATATTCCGATTTTGTTTGGTCAGTTTATATGGCAGCTATACGCTATAATAGTCTGATCTGAACACATTGTTAAGAGATTGTAGTGCTTGTACCCTCGTGGGTAATAATCTCGTCTCATAATAATGACTAATAAGCGAGTTCTCCGTATAAGGACTTACGTTTGATCGTTCAGTTTGTATAGCAGCCATATACTATATGACCCAATCGGAACAGTTTCATCGAAGATTAAATCTTAGGCAAGAACCTATGACAAATTTCATGAGTACATCTCATCAAATTAAACAGTTTTCTTGCAAGTATTAGAAGCCGCCCGTTCAGTTTGTATGCCAGCTAAATGCTATCGTTGTCTGAAATCGGCGGTTCCGACAAATAAGCAGCTTCCTGGTGAAGAAAAGCCTGTGCAAAATTGCCGACTGATATCTCAAAAATTGGGAGACAAGTTCACGCCTATACAGACGAACGAAGAGTGCGAAAGTACCTTGCAGTACTCACACTTGTCATTTATATCTCTTCTTCTTTATTGGCGTAGACACCGATAATGCGGTTATAGCCGAGTTTAGAACAGCAAAGGTTGTTTTCTTCTTTTCATTGGAGGTGTTTTTTACGAGGCGGGTCCAAAACCCAGCGCACATATAATGTATATACATATATTATAGAGTCTCTGTCATTTCCTTCTGGATGCTACAAACATTGTGGCATCGTATATCCTGCTCAGGGTATAAAAATACAAGCTGTTCCGATTTCAATATTATTATGTCGATTTTATGCCAATATTTAAAAAAAAATATCTTAAAACTAAAAAGTTTAATCACAAACGAATAGACCATTTTATAAAAAGTAATTTCCAGTTCGTTGAGCTCATGTCATGTCCTCTGGAAAGTTCTCAACAATTTGTTTTAGTCACACAACAACAATAATATTAAGACATGTGCCTTATTTATTAAACACGTGACTCTCAAAGTGAATGACCCCAAATACTCTGCATAATAACCACATACACACTCCACCTTTGCACTAAACGTTTACTTTGGCAATATACATAGTGTTGTTGTCTTCTGAATATGTGCTACACACACCTTCAAGACTACTGAAATAACGGTGTCCGTGCTCTAAAAGATATTCTTGCATAATAAATTAGCCTTTGCTGTTATCCTAGCTTTTCTGAGCTTAAGTGCTTAAATTGTAATGGAAATTTCGCACATTCCCTATGGAATGGTTGGGTAGTAAAGCTATATGGTGTGTAGCTAAGTTTTAGGCTCGTGGCGTGACTTGCTGTTAAGTGTTTATGTAAAAGATTAATTATAAATTTCAATAACATAGTATCCTGCTACCCACACTTGTCATAAATAATAAATGAACAAATTAATTTTACCAAGAGCAGACACGCTTTTCGTTGCTTGCGGGTTGTTTGACTTCGAATTTCTGCAAAAGAAGGTTTAAAGCGCTCGGGGCGGAAAGTGAAATAGTTTAGAATTTCTACGTTGAGTGCGCAGAGGATATACTAGAGAATACTTATAAAAATGAAACCAGCTCGGTGCTAGCCGTAAAAAGTTTAATAAAATAAACAAGGTGTGCGAAATGTTAACAAAGGTCTATGGTGAGTTTATTATTATTAAATCAAGAGTTTATGAATGGCTAAGCGTTTCCAAGATGGCCAAGAAATCGTTAAAAATGACGAGCGCTCCGGACGTCTCAGCTCATTGACAACAATTTAAAACCTGAAAAAGTGAAAGCCCTGGTTATGAATGATCGCCGAATAACAATCAGAAACAGAAGATGGTGTTGACATATAAACTGGCATAAGCCATGAATTTTTTTGGGTTTAAATTGTGAATGCAAAACTTTTTCCAAGTTGCTGATTTTGAGAAAAAACCAGGGGCGAATGGAAGTTGCTGAGGAGTCAGTAAACTTGTTTAACAGGTGACGAAACATGGGTTTACGGATATGATGTTGAAATTAACTAATCATATGTAATTAAATATAGTAGCGCCATCAATATATGTCAAGCCGGGGACTTTTAGATGGACCTTTTAAGGCTCAATGGTTACAGCGGAATCATTCTGGCTCGCCAAAACCGTAAAAAGCTCGACAAGTGCGTACATGTTTTTTGCACCAAAATAATGCACCTGCTTACTGTTAATGGTTCGTGAATTCTTGGCCAAAAATATTAATCTAGCGATGCTAAAGCCTCCATATTCGCCAGACATATTAAAAAAAATCCGTTAATTCTTGAACACACGTCGTACGCGCATATTTTTTTTACTTCTGGAGATTTAAAAAAAATTTGTTTAAAGGTGCTATTTTCGTAATTGAAATACCATAAAAACAAGAAAAAACGTTAACTTCGGCTGCGCCGAAGCTAACATACCCTTCACAGGGACATTTCTTTTAGAAACTATGTGTTCAGTTTGTATGGAAGCTATATGCTATAGTAATCCGATCTGAACAATTTTTTCGGAGATTACAATGTTGTCTTAGAAAATAATCTATACCAAATTTCGTGAATATATCTTGTCAAATGCAAAAGTTTTCCATAAAATAACTGTTTTCCGATCGCTCAGTTTGTATGGCAGCTGTGTGCTATAGAAAGCCGATTCGAGTAATTTCTGCGTCTATTACACTAATATATTAGAAAATAAGATGTGCCAACTTTTGTGAAGATACCATACAAAAACTTGATTCCGATCGATCAGTTTGTATGGCAGCTATATGTTATGGTGGTCCGATATCGGCAGTTCCGACAAATGAGCAGCTTCTTGAAGAGAAAATGATGTTTGTAAAATCTCAAAACGATATATTAAAAACTGAGGGACGATTTCGTATATATAGACAGACGGACGGACAGACAGACAGACGGACATGGCAAAATCGACTCAGCTCAACATACTAATCATTTATATATATACTTTATAAGGTCTTCAACGCTTCCTTCTGGGTGTTACAAACTTCGTGACAAATTTAATATACCCTGTTCAGGGTATAAAAACAACTCGGCAGCGCTCTGTATATCAAACATGTTCAACTCGTAGTGTTTGGTTATGTATACGCCTTGTATCACTAGAGTTGAATTCATATATTAAAGCTCATTTAATATTTCAGCGAATATAATTATACCATTTTTTGATAAAAAATACCAATACATACACTTGCATAAACGGGGAATCATCCATAGATATTGATACTTAGCAGTATGTAGTAATTGCCTTGCGTATTTCTGGCTACACTCCGTTCGGGACCACGCCTAATCAGTATTATGTATGTATATTACTAAACTGGATTTGTGAAACAATACGCCTACGTACTAAACCAGTAAATCCGTCATCTGTAGCTATATGGAAAGGACCGGGGGGACCGCGTCTAAACATTACATCACATGGCTGCGAGTTGAAGTTTTTAACTCTTTAGCAAATGTTTTATTTTTTTTACAGTCTCACTACTCATATTCTGAATTTGCTGAAGTTATCCAATGATATGTACTTCCTTAGGCTGCGGGAGGCATTGTATTCCATCTTGTAGCATATGTGTATGACAGACAATTAGTTTAACAGAGTACAATTGCATTTAAATTGGTAATCCTTCCGGACCCCACACAACATCGTATACAAGTTCAGCATCAAGTCAGACAGTGCTATAACTAAGACATCACAAATATCCAGGCACGTGTATGTAGATATGTGCAGTGGGTTTATAAGTCAGCACACACGCAGCAGCATTAGTATTCAATCGCATCCGTCATTAATAACTAACAGCAGTACCAGCAACAAAAACAAGAACTGCAGAAGTAAGAGCCAAAGTGAGAGCTGGTACACAGTGCAATGAACACAACGCTGATTTGGCACACATGCAACAGTGCCACGCTTCATTCATATTTATTTATAGGTTTATATGTGGATTTACTGAATAATGCTGCACATGTGTCTGAAAGGCAGAAATTCCATTGGTGCTGGTGGCAAGTTGTTTTATACTTTTTTCTTCACTCATGGCAGTAGGTTTGTACTTGCAGCATTGCACGCATTCCTTTATAAGTCAGAAATGTCAATACTTCAACAAATTTGCATATAAATCACAGATAAGAACGCGCTTGCAATACAAATCGGTGGATGTCAAATAATAAAATAAAAAATAACTTTACTTACATATAGGCACTAGGCTGACCATTAACATATCGAGTGACTGATAATTAGGTGTAATGACCCATTTAAATTATCTCTAAAAATATCACCTATCACCACGAAAAGTTGGTATTACGCTGAAGTTCGACTAAATCATTTTTTCTTTAGTGATTTTAAGTGTGAATTTCAAATAACGTCAGATTTTTTCGAACACCACCAAAACTTTAATGTTCGATATTTTGTACACTTTCTACAATCTTTAAATAAAAATGCAGAAAAAATTTTGCTATGAGCTTACGCACAAACATGTCATCTATGCATACTCATATATGTTTACAAGCAACATTTTCTGCATTTGCATCAGCGAGGGCATAAATATTTTCTTCTATTACCACTGTAGCAAATTCATAGCAACCGTATGAGTGAAAGCATTGAACGCACATAAAATACAGCTCAATTATAAAAATTCGAATAATCTTACATATGTACAAAAGTAAATGTCACATGAAAAATACCTTTAACAAATATCGTTTTGTGTAACACGCCTCGAGCTACAATTCAATGCAATACTATGTATGAAGACAAATAAACATTCAAAAACAATGTTTTGTACTCAATCTACCTCAACAGCATTTTCTTATTTTTTTGCATTTGCAAAACATTACAAATCCCATTGAAGCTTAACTTTGTCTTCTTGATAAACACATATTCATGGCATTGTAAATTTCCTTCAACTACATATTTGTAGACAGCTACGGCCAGGGCCAGCCGAGCAGATGAAGTTCTTAATATACAGTTGTTGGGATTATTTTTTGGCACATTACACACAACTTCAAAGAGCAATGTCTTATGATCCCAAATACAAATTTTTCCTTTTTGTTTGCTTATTGAGGACATAAAGGACTTTAAAGAAGAAAGTTTATAAACGAAGGGTTGAGGCTTAAAGCGGTTTAAAAAGAGCTTCTTTCAAGATTTCTTTGTGAAATTTAATTCTCACCAAAGCAGATACTATTCACTCAACTATCTGTCCAGTCATGCAGCAAATCCATATATTGAAATTATATGAGAGCACTTGTTAGCAAAACATCTAATAACTATACAAAGAGAAGCAACCAATCTGTAGTCTTAATTTAGTTGGTGTATTGATTGCCTTTTTTAAGGCAATTAGTAAGAGATTCACCTAAATGTATAGAAGCAATAAATCAGCGTTCGCGGACTTATGAAAATTGAGTTTTCTATGTAGAAAAAATATTTTGAAAATTTTAGCCCTTAATTTTAACTTTTTTGCTTCCCTTTGATTTTCCCACATTTTTTATAAAAATTTATTAAACAGCTAAAAAAGTTTTAGGGAATAAAAATTCCGATAAGAAACGTCCGGGCAAAATTATCTTTCAAAATAGTTTTCACTGGCCCTTCCGATGTTGCAACGATAATCTCTGACTGTTAATCATCGACTTCAAGCAGTTGATGTTAATTGCCGCCCTGGACGCGGTTCGTTGTCAACTCGACGGTCGCTGAATAACTTTTTCGCGACAATTATCACCAAAAGCCTTTTCCAACATTCTGAATGTTTCAGTACCAGAAATTTTATGGAACTTTTATATGTATATCAAACACTAATGATTATTTTGATGAGAAATTTTTTACAGACGTCACTGACAGTCATATCAACCTACAAAAGAATTATAATGTGATTTAAGAAAATTTTATTTAGAGTTATGTAGGAAAATTAGTTATGAAGATACATGGTATGTACGTATTTGGTTATTCTGTAGTTATACCATAATCAATTAAGTTCATTAAGCTTCTCAGTAAAAAACATCACTCAGGGTTAAGCCTAGTTGGAATATGCTGAGGCTAGTGGTGCCAATTCGATTTCAAACATGATTCTTATTTTCCAAATATTTCAGATTGAATAATTCTAGTTGTTAAGGACACTATCGATCCATTACCTTACAGCTTTTTTAATGTATTTGACATATCAAGCCAAAAAATGAAATTGTATTTTGAATGAGATTACGTCTGAAGGACTTTATATCTAACAAAATTAGGTTAGTTGCCTCTAAAATGTTTTCAGCATAATGGCAAGCTCTAAAGATACGCAGTTTCCCTTCTGTAGCTGCAAAGTGGCTGCGAAGCTTCGACAACAATTTAAATGAATGTCTGCGATGTTGCTGATAGCTAGCAGCAGGGAATATAATTATAATCGCCTGAGGTGTAGGTGTAATAAATGAATACCCTTTGGATTTTAGCTGAATATCAACAAGTATATCATATTCAACGTACACACAACTGAACATATTAATGTTTAAAATTATAACAAATTTAAGCGAAATTAAATTGCCAACAAAACTTTGAAAATTTAAACAAATTCCGTCCCATTTTTAGGTGGCATAATATATATAAATTGTTTGCAATCTGTTTGATGCCAGCGAATGCTAATGCTAAAGCTAATATCGTATACCAAGAATTGTGCACCGGCTTGATAAGGACTTACTTTCCTTTCTTTACACACACACACAGACGTTTGATGGCACTAACGACGCAAATTATGTTTTAATTAACCTGTAATGAGCCGCATAACGGTGGAGTATTTGTCGGAAAATGTTGAGCCTACGATGAATTATTCATCACCTCATTTGTAATCGTTTGGGCTAAAGATAGCCCAAACTTCTGCTTTGTTACTAGCTCAATACAATTTATTTATTTTCTTTATTACGTTGATTGTAATTTAAGAATATATTTCATAAACGCTTAAGCTACCTAATTCGAATTAACTGTCATAAAACATAAAAAGATAAAGAAAGACCTCCAAAAAATTGAAGTTTAATTTCTATCATCTCTATCAATGTTGGCGGAAAAGTTCTTCTTAATTACTTAATTATTATTTGCGAGAGAGCTGTATTGCTTAACGAACTTGATAGTTTGCAACTTTTGATAACAAAAGTTTAAGTTTTCAACGGTTTCTCAATGAAATTCATAGAATATATTTTTCTAATAATAATACTATACTATAATCATAATACCAAAAATAGACAAAATAGGGTCAATACTACTGCTAGTCCTCATATGAACAATACAATTCATTCCAAATTTCTGAAGGACTTTACACTGTATCTATAGGTCAATTTGTGAGAGAAGATAATAAAATTAAACGAACATATAATATTAGATTTAACGATTGATCAAAGCATAAGCACTTTTTCATTAACATTTTTGACGGTTCATGTGTGAGTTGCGTCAAGCTGTCATGTTTTTTGCTCAGTATTGTTTGGCATTTCATCATGGAAAGACTTACGCGTGAACAGCGTTTACAAATCGGTCTACTTTATTACGAAAATTCATGTTCGGTAAAAACAGTTATTAAAATAATAACTTGTTTTCAAATAAACTTTGCAGTTAGCTAAATAACTTGACATCCTGGAATTTTTTGAGTATATTTTTAGTTTTCAGAACACTTAAATACATATAAATTAGTTTAAAACAAGCAGACAGCAATCTTGTTGCAGATCTGTGTTATTATTCTTGAAAATAGTTTTGACTTTCTGAGAAAACTAAATGCCATTGACGTTATTCAGGGGCGTTGCAAAAGACACCGTCACCTGCTCTGACATGCAACAAAGCAACCAAGCAACATTTGTTACGACAATTTGAAAAGAAATGTGTTGGCATCTAACGGGTTTACTGCGGCCTAAGTTAATAGACAAAAAATACATTCTTCTTTAATCTCTAAGTGTAAAATGCATAAAGTTCATTCGGCGATTTTTGCGATGAGTGAAAAAATTTATTTTTTTTTTGGTGATTACGAAGTAATCGGTCGCAATGTTGCCTGCGAAAACTTCTTTAATGCTTCAGGAAAGCTTTATAACCTCTTATCTTATAAGTTGGGCTTATCAATATTTTTTCTTGAAATATGAAATAGTTTCTAATATTTCTACAAACTAACAATATGCACATTTATGTTTGGTACTTCTTAATTAACCTTAACATATCTTACAGGCGTCTATGTTCAATTTCAAACAGACAAACCTATAACTTTATACTTTGTAACTTTATTCTATCATCTAGTTTTAGTAATACATTTTTCTAAAATATTTATCTATACATTCATCCTTAAAAATTTACGACAAGTATCTGCTTCATTTCTAATTTGCGTGGTGATGTCGTCACGACAACACCTCCAGTCGTCTACAGGAAGTCAATGAATTTTTGTACGATTTTATTTTTTGCCTCAAAATTCCAAGCTTTCGCTCATATATTGATAATAACTTACGAGTCCTTCGTTCGCATAGGTGAGATTATGGTGGCTTGCAAGGAATATATTCCATAAAGTTTACATCCACACATTACTGAGTAAAAGCTCAATATAATCTAATAAAAGCTCTTATAATCTTTTTAGACTTTAGTGTATAAGGATTGTAAGCACTTCTCACAATACAAACACTGACAAGTGATTTATTTTGTATACTGTATATGGCACTCATGAATACGCAATTGTGCGCTGGTAAAAATTTTATTTATTTTTGATTTTGGTTTTTATTCGATGGTAATACAAGCAAACGTTTCACTTCAAGTCCACTCAACGGCATATATTCTGCTCGCTCATAGTAACGCATTTAAACATGTGTGTATTTACGTGTGTTTGTGAAAGTATATAAAAGTACGTGTTATTTTTCATACGTTTTCCACCTTTGAATTGTAAATGTAAATTGTTTGGCTTACGAGACCTAACAGCTGCTAGGCAATGCGAATAACAACAATTACAACGTTTTGAAAGCTTCTGCAACTACAAGTTTTGCTTTCTGTTAAGAGTGTAAGCGGCTATGCACACATGTATTTAAACAAATAAAGTTATAGTTACATATATTTTGGCAGTTAAGTCTACGCATTTGCAGTCTTACTATATGTGTGCATATGTATTTGTGTGAGTATGCCCCTCTTTCATGGTCTAATGCTCTTTTCCTGCGGTGCAATATACAGGTGCAGTTGAGGTTGCCAATTTGAGAAACCATTCAAGCAATAAATTCCACCAATTTTACAGGTGTTGAGAATTTCAATTAAGACCAAGCAAGGAGTGTCAAAATGTTCATAAGTTGCTGCCAAACAAGTGTTGTGGTTTTTAGAAAAATGCACAAAATTCTGAGCTTAAAAATTTTGAAACCTGTTGATATAGTCACACTAGTCTATGCTTACTTAGCAAAGAGAGATATAGGAACAGAGAATGCAAAACGATTGTGAATAATGTTTATAAGCCGAAGACATGGTTGATTGATTTAATTGATTCAAGTGTTGCCGCTGTAATACCAATTAGGACGCAGAATTTCAGTGTCTTTTTCCAATGACCTTAAGATTTTTAAGGCTTTTTTTATTTACTTACAACTATTTGAACAACACAATAACAAGATTTTGTACAATTTTTAAACGAACATCGAAATATTCCTAAAATTTTGTTATTTTACTTTAATTGGCGTAGCTGAATATTACTGATAGCGTATTTGGTATTTGCCACTTATTAACCTTTGCAATATAAGTAAATATAATGAAATTCTGATTGAAACAAATTGCTTGCTCGGTATCTCATAAACTTCACAACTATCTTTATACATGCATACTTTGAAAATCAATAGCGCCTGGCATGTGCATATCGATATCAATATCTTCAACAATATCACGCTTCAACTGTCAAAACCCACACAGAGAAGAGTATTTAACAAAAATTATTGTTGTCACTACAACTACCGCTATTGCAACCGCCCAGAAAATAAAAACATGACAATATTACTACTTACTCTTAATAAAACTTATTTCTGATCAAATTTTCCCTGTTAAAAAACATTAATTTTTAAAGTTCACTCTGAACTTCCATTAATACAACTAAACTTCCTAAAAGCACACTAATCTTTTTACCTTGCCGCAAAATGACTCTAAACTCGCTCTCTTTACCTTACTGTTGCTTTTCTGCGAATTCGCCGCACCTAATTTTACCAAGCACGGCAGCAAGAAAACTATACAAACAACGATATTATGTGGCCATACACCGGATGTTTGTAGTTTGGCACCGGTTCAAAAAGCGCCACGGAAAAAAAACCGGCGCATTGATATGAACACCCATAAACATGACAAATGATAAGGAACTTAGAGCTACTAAAAAAGTCTTATATCTATTTATGGACCTGTCCTGTCTTTATTGCATGGGACATGCCAACGCAGTTATCAAATACGGCCGCCTGCCAACCGTTTATTGAAAGGTAAACATACTTGTGCATATATAGTAAATAGATGCCAGATAGATAAGCTAGTAAAGAAAGAAACTGGGCTGAGTTTCCATTTTGGGATGCAGCATTTTTCCTGCTTTGGCTTTATTGTTGAACATTTCTTATTACTCTTTGTTAAGCTTTCTATCTCCTCTCTCAATTTGTTCAGTCGTAGTTGGTTGTGAAGAAGTCAAGTTGTGGCTCGTACTTATTTGCTATATTTTATGACCACAAGGGCATGCGCCGATTCACGAAACCACATAAAACAATCAACCTCGCTTAAACATATTAACTTACGATTATCTCCGAAATTCATTCATCGATTGTTTATTACTAACCGCTGTACATGTGAACACACTTGCTTGCTTGATATTAGGTATATTATGAATATACATTCATACTTTTGAACTTTTTCATTTCTTTTAATTAATACTGAGTTTCAAAATTGTGTGGAAAAGTATTTTCGTAGTTCGCAAATCCAAGAAATGACTCCTCTTACTTTTCTGAGGCAGTTAAGTATATTTGGAACGTATTTCGAAAACAGCTTGAACATTTTTAACAAAATTTTAATCCTTCCTTCTTCTTATATATATTAAAGCGGCTTGCTAAATATTTAGTGCTAAGATTATGGAAAGAATTTTCAATTCTGATTCAGAGGAATTCAGATCTCGGTATTAAACTTTGACCTGAAAGTTGCTCATAGTCAAAAGCTTTGTACTTTCATTAGGTACAATAATAGCTCTTTGTTAATTCTAGATATACATAAGTGTATACTTATCAACAAATCACAGCAAATCGTTAGCAATCTCTAACTACAACCAATTTTTTCCAATCACTTCGTTATCAATCACAGTTATCGCCAAGCTCAGACGTCTGCTCACATATTTTAATGTATACCAACAATTTTTTTTAACGATACAAGTTTATAGGATACAAAGCGCTTATAACCTAATGAACCGAAAGTTTTAAACATTCCTGAAAGTTTTATTAACCGAAGTAAGGAGTTCTACATTTATAGTGATTATAAATTGGAAAGCAAAAAAATTTCTTTTGATACAGAGAAACTGAATGAAGTGTTTCTCGCCAAGTCTCTGAACTAACGAGTTTACGCAAACTTTAAAATATCTATTTCACTGTATTAACATCTGCGCACATTACCTGTCGGTCCAGAGTATTTAATATACTGAAATGTGCTGGGATTCCCTTTACTAATCTTTATGAGGCTGCAATAAAAAGAGGGCTTCCAATTCGTACTGTATATTATTCATATTCCGATATTTAGCTAATTGGGTATAACTTTAGAAACTCTTAACTACACTTTCATTCGAACAACTGACCAGTCGGCCGCCAGACAGGCGTCATTCCAACGAACTCTCCAGACAGCTTTTAATTTATATGCATATCTACGTATGAAATTAAAATTTAATTTGATTTACATAAAACAATTTTTTTAGCGAAAAATTCAAGGGTTGATACTTAGTGCATTGGCTTAATTGAGGAATCCCTTTCGATTATTTACTAGGTCACGAATATTATGTGATAGAGAAAGATAGCATAGGTAGAAAATCTTGTGGAAAAATTACCATGGGCTATTTATTTCATAAAATCCGTGTTATAACAACAAAAAAGAAATATACGATATATTATCGCCAACATTTGTTTTAAAACCCTCTTTGATTTCTCAAACTGCAGACCCAGTTTTTTCAGGATCGACTATTTTGATATTAAAGATGTGGATTATCTTCTCTTTGGAGATGAATATTATTATTAATTATTTGTCAATATTGGGATACCATTGTATAGACACGCTCTGCCGCTGCAGGGTATTTTGCCCCAGAGACCGGCTGGGAATCCAAATCGACGAGCTAGAGTTACTTGTGAGAGATAATAGAGCTAGCATATAATTTGTATGTTTAATAATTTTGCTGGCTTGTCATGAAAACATCACAAAATTTTCTCTCACAATGTTGTACAACAACGGATTGATGCATGTAGATAAGTAATGGATATGAAATCGGGAACACATTTTTGAACAGTTGCGATTCAAATATTGCTGTATACACAGTCAGCAAGCGTTGAACGTGGAATGGCGCACAGCAGATGAAGAAATCCACGGCGTTGAACTGTAGTATGCGGAAATGATGAAAATATTTATAAATGTTGCGGATTGCGTTAAAAGGAAGAAATAATAGAAAGGAAACGCAGTATGGAAAAAAAAGCAAACCTACGAAAAATATTTACTTTGATCATTTTTGTAGGTTTTCTTTTTTATATGATTAAAAGTCTTTTTCCTTCGTAGCGAAGTAGTCGATGTACAAGCACATCTGCAACAAAGTAAAAAAAAATTACAGAATTTGAAAAACATGACTACATAAATCGAATAAATTTTCACAGTACGAAAAATATGAAATAAGTTCCAATAACTTCATAAAAATCTCAATAAAGGCGATAAGAGCCGTTTTCATATCTTTAATGTTGACAGCAAAATATTACATCAGCAAGTCATTGCGTGATTTGAAAACGCAAAGAAAAATAACCAATCGCATCCCGCCCAGTCCTGTTGTCTGTCTGCTAAAGTAGAAATTTTATTTGTTGATGGCACATGTGTCTGAAGGGGAATATTTTTTGGAGCACCAGCTTTTGATTGTAGACTGTTCAAATAGGTTATACGCCCACTTGTTGGGTACACAGGGTGCAGTGGCAAGCGATTGCTGCTGCTTTATATGACATTAATTGACTTAGTAGGACATGTTGTTTTTGACATAAACAGAAAATTATGTAAATATTTCTTTAGAAATATTAAACCGGAACCGAGTGGAGAGTTGACAATTGCCTGGGCTAGAAGGGTTAGCAAACCGTTGGATAGCTGAAGGCATTTCGCTCTGTTTATATGATTTTTTGGCAATGTTTTTATTTGTTTACTTGGCTTTCATGTTGTTTGGTGGTGCAAAAGGCGCTTAGCAAAATCATAAGAAAAAAGTAATTTGTAAATATTTGAAATGTCTATGGGATATTTAATATTTTTAAGTGCTACTAAGTGGATCCCAGATATATTTACTACTTTGATCGTTTCTATTAAAAGACGTAGACGCTATGAGGGATGATAAACAAATTACGAGTATACTAGTTTTAGGCTGAGCGCATAGAATGGCGAGATGGGTAATGCAGCGGTGGAGGTAAAAATTTAAAATGTTTCATGAGTTTATACTTGAATTACTCAGATTGCCGCATCTTAAAACTCTTCTGACACCTTCTTTTCTCTCATAATCATAGATTTTTCCTCTGTCCCTCTATGAAAGTGTGATTTTAATTACACGCGTAGGAGTTTGAACGCTTTTGCTTGACTTGTTTTGAGCGAGTACGACTGCCATTTACCTCACGTGCATCTGTCTGCCTTCTATCTAACGCGCTTATCTCATTTTGTTGCTTAATATTGCAGGGCACTGCAGTTAAGACTAATCGCAATTGTTTTTGAGTATGCTTTTCGGTGAAAATTCTTTTCGCGCTAGATTATTTCGTTTTATTGCTTGGAATTTTCATCAATGCGGTATTTTAGCATTTTGCTGGCACAGCACCCGAAATGAGCAACGTTTATGTGAGGCGCTCAAAACTCTAAAAGCGTTTAAGGCTGATTAATAAAAGTAAACGTTTGAGTTAAGGCGGGGAAATCACAGAGAGTGCAAATTGTGGTCACGGCCTTAAGATTAATGAGTTAGTCAGGAGTGTGCCTAACTTGAAATTTCGAGCCAATTGTCTTAACATTATTACATGGCATGACATGGCAGATTTCTAATTTTTGCAACACTATGTTTTGCTCTCCTTCTTGGTAGCATTATTAACAGAAGTTACTAATTAGTGAAACTTTTATTGTGTTTGGCTAATTTTTCATAAGCTTTCACGGCATACATTAAAGATGAAATATACAAATTTATTTCTACACATATTTATGAACAACTGTTACAGTATTTTATCAATTATAATTTCTTTCAAAGTGAAGTGTCTTCACTTAATTTTTATTATTACTAATTCCTGTACCACATGCTTTTAGGGTAATTTCTATATGATCTTTCTATACTTTTCCAGCTCAGAAAAGCGAACACCTGTACCACCTAATGAAATTCTTCAAAACAGACAGGAGAGAGGAATAAGTCGATATAATAAATAAGTAAATTGATGAACCGGCCCCTGCATCTAGCTGTCCATGTTGTGAAGTAAAAGTACCCAGTAATTGTAAGTAAAAAGTAATCCCCACCAGATATAATACATATACTCACTGATACGATTTTTCCAATCCTCGACACATTCTCCTAAGCATTTTGTGGATAGCCTTCAGCTCCTTCAGCGAATTTACGGTACTCTTTTTGAAAAAATTCTACTTTATCGGGACAAATCGAGTAAGCGCACGCTTCGTACCCAAAATATCGACCAAAATCAATCGAACAGACTCGTGTGAGTTGTCGATCTTTCTTGTCATCTCTCTAACACTGACGTTTTTCAAACACCATATTCTTCACCTTTTTAATATTATCATTAATTGAAGAGTTTGTAAGGTCATCCAGAACGTGGCATGATTTTAACGATCTCTCGACAATCTTTGAAAGCTTTGTGCCACATGTCGGCTTTGGCTTTCAATAAAACAGAATCACCATAAACTTTTTCCAATATTTCCAACGACTTTGCACACGAAATTTGGTTAGAAATACAAAATTTGAGACAAATCCTTTGTTCGATATTTTTATCCATTGTAAAAAAGAAAAAAGACCTCTTCCTCGTCTCCATGATTTCTACTTTTGTATCAACTGAAAAATAAAATAATGACAAATTTCGATTAGCACAAATTTCGTTGTTTCAAGAAGCTGCCAAAGTGTTTAAATTTTTCTACTTCCCTAATTAAAATGTCATGCCGAAAGCCACGTTTCAGCGTGCTAAATGAATTTGTAAGTAAATCAGCCTCATTGTGCAGGTTACGTATACGCCCTGGAGTACATCATTTGTTTCCACGTTCACACTATATGCGTGTGTACGTAATATTTAACTTACAGTAATTGAACCTATTTTGGAAATAATAATGTTAAATGAGGCATGCAAACAAATTTTGAGACTCACTTGCACACAAATATACATGAACATGTCAGCCAGTGTGTGTGTAAACTGGCACTCTAAGGCACGCATGCGTAAATAATATATTCAAATACAATTTGGCACTATAAAGAGAGATTGCAAATAGATTTGTGGTTGGTAATCGTCACGCAACTGTCGAAACCTAATTTAAGCTTCGACAAATTTACAAATGCCGAGCAGATATAATGAGTTTAGCGAAATTCAATTACATTTAAATTGGCTACTGAAACCGCACAACCTGGTACTCATGTAGGGAATGCCTTATCTCGAAGCATTTGTAGACAGTTCTGAAATTTAACTCATTGGGTTCTAAATTTACAAACACGGCACTCGGTTAAATTGAGACAGCATTAATATTCAAACGCACGAGGATACAACCGCGCGAATTAATAACACCACATCAACAACCGGAACAAGCGCATTGGTGCCAGACGGTTCACAATTTACGGAACCTAATTTGATTTGCCACTTCCACACATGATCATACAACAGTTTCGCGACTTTATGGTGTGGTTATGATGTTCTCTTGGCTTATTTGCTTTTTCCTGAACAAAGCGCATAAATTCCATTTGATTCATATACAAGTATGCACATATGTAAGTTGCATATATTCAATATGTGTATTTGCATATTTCACCTTTGCTGATTTCTGCTTTGTTTTCAGCATGCTTGCATTTGCAGCGTTGGCATTCATGCCCAGTCTTATGCATTCCTTTACAATTTGCAAACGGCAATATTCAGATTTGCATTTATATTACAGACAAGAACGCGCTTACAATACAAAATATGAGCATATAGCTGATAAAATAGGATTGAAGCATGTCAAATAGCAAAGTATTGACATACAAGTGGATATTAGGTTGACCCAAAAAGTTGATACTAAGATTTAGGTTAATAAAGTTATGTTTTTATATCAGTAATTTGCTTTGCCTTTAGTCATGCATTTTTTAGCATTACATATACGTAAACATAAACAAAACTCACTTTCCAACTATTATTTTGTATAAGACCTCTCGAACCACAAGTTGATGCAAATGTATAAGAAAATGCTTAAAAAAAAAATGCTTGTTTGACAATATGTTACACTTAAAACATGAACGTATGCCGTCACACATTCAAAAAAACTATATTGCACTGGGACTTTCCCCTTCAAGTTCCTTTTATCAATTAGTATTTGCTTACTTTCAAATATCCTCTATCTGCAGACCGACTGTGGCTTTACCTTCAACATAACTATACATGGAATTACAGTCACCGACCAAGTACGAGAATGTCGTGCTGAAGAGATTAAGTTCTTAAGATACAGTTGTTTGAATTAACATTTGCTCGGTTAGACAACTTCAAAGTGCAATATCATATGCTCAAATTAACTTGTATTCTTGCAATGTAGAATTACTAAAATCTTACATTTTGCATTGTTATTGCAAATGTTATGGACTGTAAAGAAGTAAATTTATAAGTCAATGTCAAGGGCTAAAGTGATTTAAATGGAGCTTCTATAAAATACTTTTTAATGAAATTAAATTCTGACCAACTTAAATACTATTAACTCTAATAACCCATTTAAACAAATATACATATTTACTTCTATTAATCAAATCTACATCTCTATAATAAAATTATATAAAATCTTGTTAACAAACAATTTAATTGCCAGTCTGTCGCTGTAGCTATTAATGAGTCAATTTAATTGCTTTATTGATTACCTTTTGGAGGCAATTAGATATTCACCTCTCTCATTGCCTATTTGACTCAAATGTGTAAATTCAATAAATCAGCGATGTCTGGCAAGAAAACAAACGTCCCACATAAATTCATATATTTATATACATACTATATATTGTCGCTATGAAAAAGTACACAATAATAATTTATGCACGACTGTAATAAGAGACAATGATTTGATGCTTCTGACAATAATTGAGTTTTTATTGTAATCACGTTTGCTGATTATATGTATGTATTTAAAATATGAGAATTACAATATATGTTCTTCTATACATTTTTGTACACATACATATATGTATATACATAAGTATAAAGGCATCTTGTATGAACGTGTGTATATGAAACGCAAAGGAGGTAATGTCGTGTGTAGTGTAAATGTCTACAGAAAAGATTTAGTTGCTTTTCAGCTTCTTCTTCCTGTTGCTTTAATTGTCTTTTTTTTTGCTATGTACTCACATGCCATTCGTAAACACATAAATTTTCTGCATCAACTTTCAACTTGTTGCAGCGTTGATATGCGTATTCTTACAGCTGCAGCGGCTC
The DNA here is from genome assembly GCF_016617805.1 of Bactrocera tryoni. NCBI lineage: Eukaryota > Metazoa > Arthropoda > Insecta > Diptera > Tephritidae > Bactrocera > Bactrocera tryoni. The sequence goes on from NC_052499.1 coordinate 80,237,440, forward strand.
TATCATGAGACTCTTTTACAAACACGTTTTCTTGCACACATATTAACACGTAGAGAGAATATAACAGATATACATATGTGCATGTACATTAGGGTGATTCAAAAAAAAATTTTTTTTTTTTTCAATTGGTACTCGCAAAAATAGGTTCCTAGGCACCTCTAAGAAAGCCTCTCCAAATATGAGTTTTTAATTGTAACGGGAAGGTCCTCCGCCTAACGGTTTTCTATTTTTTCTTATTATCAGATAGAAAAATTTATATATCGCTTCCAACTACTTGAAAAAATATCTTGTTAATTAGGTTTTGTAGGAAATTGAATGCTCTAAAATATGGTCTATAATGATTTTTAATATGCATTGGTATTTGACGATGAATATCTCAAGATATTTTTTCAAGTAGTTGGAAGCGAGATATAAATTTTTCTATCTGATAATAAGAAAAAATAGAAAACTGTATGCAGGAGGACCTTGCCGTTACATTTAAAAACTCATGTTTGGAGAGGCTTTCTTAGAGGTGTTTAGGAACCCATTTTTCAGAGTACCAAACGAAAAAACAAAAATTTTTTTTTGAATCACTCTAGTATACATGTTTCTTATTTTGTTTGTCTTCTCTGTTTATGCGCATATTTCCATCGTTTTGTGTTTAGAAATGTGTGTAAAAGACAACACACATAAGTCTATAATAAGTATACATAACTGATGATAAATACAAAATAAATAAAATCGCTAAAATGTCAATAGTCGTTACATATTTGAATAATCATTCATTTTAATGTGTTGTGTTGATTGAGCGGAAAATATTTGAATAAGTATATAAATTCGACAATATTAAATCAACGCAATTTAGTTCCTATTTGGAATTATTTTTTTATGCGAAGAAAAGTTTTGAACTATTAAAAAAATATTCAAATATTCGTCACTGATTCCATATTTCTAAATTAACATATTACTTTTTAGATTACCATCACATCAGGGCAAAATAGAAGCCTCTACAAAAACGAAAATTACGTTTATTTTAGGGAAAAAATACTTATCCTACATCTGCTTAATACCCCAGTTTCCAGTAGTTAGTTTGGATCGGCGAGTTGTTCGGCTGGAAAAGCCGTTTTGGCGCTAAGAAGAAATTCGGAGTGCACCATACCTCGATAATCGAAGAAAACTGTCAACTTGACATTGATCTGTTTTAACGTGGTTTTTCAGGTCCATTTATGACACGATATTCGACCGATTGATCGTCTGCTTCCGGATCGTAAATACGATCCAGGACTCATCGCTGACGGTCAGTAAGCAGTCTTTCACTGACGTTAAGAGGACGCTGATTGAAAAATTTAGTGATTTGTGAACCAATCGTGCTTTTCCTTTTCTTAGACCCAAAATATCCAAATGGTTTTCACTGATCTTTCCGATATTCCAACGATGCCAGTAAGATCTCTGACTTTTAATCGTCGATTCTCAAGCACCAATTTATTTTATTGACGTGAGTTCATTTTTGCAAAAAGTAAAACCGAATCGAATGAGATATTTTGGAGGTGCACCGCAATGTGTACTCTTTATTGATTTTCTTAAAATACACGGTTCTTACTTCTATTTATACTATAATATATGTATATAGTTGCTAGATATAAATTTTAGTGCTACTTATACTATTGAGATTCTGGTTACTAGTAGATAACTATTTGGGTTGTTATTGTTTGTTTGTAATAATATCGCATTTCTATTGTTCCAAGTTAAGATTGTTTTGATGTGTTTTCTTTAATGTTGGTTTAATACATTGTGTTTATATTATAAGGAATACGTTTCTTAACTCGTGTTATTCATCAGATTACGTTGATGGCCGTCATGGACGTGACTCGTAGTCAACGCGTACTCGACCGGCTTAGAAGAATTTGTGCCAACCAAAAACACTTACTCGCGACAAACAATTACCGCCGAAGGCTTTTTCCAACATTCTGAACACAAAATTGAATGGCACTTTTTTGTTGAATAATTTCACTTATCGCAAAAATCGCCGAATGTAGTTTATATACTATATAATAAATGGAGCTAATGAATTATGCTATGAAAAATTAAATTTATGTCCCTCCTATGATAAATTGCAGCGACTTAAAATGATTAAAATGAAACACATCCTAAGCCTTATCTAAACCGCAAAAACTCGCAAATGTATTCAAACTAATCGCTGGCCCACTTACAGTTATCTTCTGTCCCATCAATTTATTACCACAAACCCAACACGAATGGCAACATCCTGTGCCCCTTTGTGAAAATCTGTTGTTGTTGTTTTTTCCAACATCTAACGGTTATAACTTTTCGCATTTGTGCAGATAGCTCCCAAAGGATTATTGACAAAGTTTGCGAGAATTTTCAACACATATACACATATAAATTTTTTGTATATATATATATACAGACATATATTTTATGTTGAAAAACTTTGCATGAGGAAAGATATGGTGAGAGCTCCTCAACAATCATAAAGATAAAACAAAATGAAAAAAACGAGCGCAAGCTATTTTGTGATGAGCTGAAAACGGATGGGGGAACTATAAATTGATATTGAATTATCCGTGAAAATCTTGATAAACAGTGCTTTTAGCAACAAATATATAGATGGATATATAATTCAATTATATATTTTTGTCGAAGCTGAGATATTTTCTAGCAATATTTTTTATTTCAAACTTATTATTCAACAGTTTTTTGGTATATTTAATAGCTCGTTGCCCATAGTACTAGTATATTTTAAGAAAGTATGATTTCTATTATATACTTTCGTGGTTATTTTTTCCATTCGCATTTCGTTTTCGAACAATATTAATGCAATGTGAATTGGAGAGCAAAGCAGAGTTTCATAAACTAAAGATATTTTAATTTTTCTTAAAATCGTTGCAATATTATTCTTAACAAGCTGTCAGTACAGATATCAATGAAATATGTATGGCAAATATGGCATAATAGCATGTCATAAATGAAATTTTATTCAAACAAAAAAAATGGGCTAAAATATGCAAGCCTTTTAAATCGCTGAGCTGCCCAGTGGATACTAGATTTTAAGGAAATGTTCCAAAAGCAAGAAATTATAAAAATAAATGGAAGAAAACACAAATTATGTAATACCTACCATAATATCAGTAAACTGTTGTTAATGGAGAACCGTTTGCTGACTTTAAATGTTATTAAGACACAAATTAGATGATAAAGTTGGGGTGCAACCGAACATTTTATACCCTTGCATCTTACAAATATCAAAGACCAGAAAAGTCCTTCAGGACTTAATATTAAGTGTCGACTTTAATATCGAACCGATTTTATATATTTTTGTCAATACCACTTAACATTAACATACCACATCCTAATAAAACGTTCCTTAGGTTTCATAAAGGACCTCACATACAATCACCAATCATAGGGAAAAAATCAGCCGAATATTCGAAAATCCTGATATTAGTTATAGGGGGGGCTAGGTCAAGTGTTGCCCCAATTTCATCAATTTTAGCCAGAAAAATACACTGTTATGAGCAAACCACGCTCTGTCATTTTTATTGAGATAACAAAATAAAGTATAAAGTCACATGGAAGTCTTTAAATCTTTATATTAGTAATGAAGGAGCTCTGGGAAGTATTGAGTCGATTCAACCCATTTACATATAGCACACAGCCATACAATTTTAAAGAAAAGTTTCCCTGTGAGTTTCAATTATAAATCTGACTCAGTGACAATATTTTCGGAAAAAAGGTAACTATAGATCATGGTTTCTGTATACCCAGGAGCTTGAACAGTTTTTGTTTGATTTAACCAAATTTTGGTGAGCTTTATCTTGTTATATTAATTTCTTCTTGATTTCAACACTCGAATGGCAAAAAACTGATAGCATTTGAAATAGCGTTTTATAGGAAGTAGGCGTGGCTGTAGTCCGATTTGGCCCGTTTTCATACTTTAACATAAAAAGGTTACATACCTAATTTGGTTCCACTCGGTGAGGTGGGTCTTGAGCCTCATGAGTTTCCTTAAAAGTGGGCGTCGAATTTTACTCCGGTTCCTCTCATTCCATCTTGGAAGTAAAAATTAATGGATATAACATATTTAGTTATTGATTTATCGCGCTTTTAGTAGTTTTGAACCGTTATATGGGAAAAGCGCGCGGTTACCTTTCGATTTCATCCATTTTTACACTGTCACTAGAAGTTCTCATATTATTTGTGTGAGGCAATTTTAGTTGTTGTAGTCTTAGTGGCTTATGAGATATGTATGTACATTAAACTTATTAGAAGGCGGGTGTTTTATATATATATTGTGTTTATTTATATATTTTGCTTCCAATGTTTATTTATTTGTTCATAAGTATTTTAAAGTATTGTACTTAGAAAAGAAAATTAAATTTGAATTGCGAGCTTTCTTGTTAAAATGAATGCCTTTCACTTGTTAAAACTGTCTGTGACATAAGTATAAGTCACACAAGTAACTTATTTGAAAGGCCTAAAAACACAAAAACTTATATACAAATTGCGTAAAGTATTAAAAATTTCTGAAAAATTAATATATGTAAATGCAATAATTGTTTACTGTAAACCTAACCTGTCTAATGCATATGATAAAAAATAAAATTTACCAAAGCAAATCATAGTTGTTTAAAATAAAATAAGATATATCTACATACATACATACATACCACATATTTGGTTATAAATATGTATATTAACGATTAGACACCAAAAAGTTTGTTAACATTGCCACTTAAAATAATTTGTTTACTTTTAGAAGTATTTTACAACTATTATGTGTGCATAAAAATAAAACAATTTCCTTAAGATTTTCACCGGAAAAAAAAGAACTCTACCAGCAACAACAAGGATATTTATATCGCTAACAACGCCATTGGCCTTACAAATAACAAAAGTACAAGGAATGTCAACATTTGCCTTGACATTGCCGGCCAACTTCAACATAGCCGAACACACCTAAAATATATACATTTACAAAGGTCTGACATCGTAGGCGGAATAATATTTATTTCTTTCACTTGTGACAAACACTCAAGCCATACTCATAAGTATGTATTTCCAAATAAATTGAGGTTTTAATATCCCACGGTGTACCTTTCAAGTGGGCGAATGTCCGGTCAAGTGACAGTCACTTCTTCAAAAATGAAATTGAGTTTGTCTTCTTGTTGCCATTTTGATCTGACGGTCATTCTATTTTAAGCATTTCTCCATGCTATGGCTCTAGCTCATTTCTTTCGTCCGCGCGAGTAACTTCCACTGATGTTCCTTTCAGTTTTTTCAACTTGAATGTTGTCACTTTGTTATCACAATAAGTTATTTCCTAAGAATTTTGTTCGCTTTGTTTACTGTTTGGTTGGCCCATTTGTCACCACTTTATATAACATACAATTTCCTTGTCGCAAAAACTGTTGTGTCAGTTTCTTATTTGCATTTTAAAATTAATAAAAAGTTTGTATTTTGTACTTTTTCGTTATACATAAAGAAATATATTTAAGTGCTTAAACATCTCATGTGATTAAGGTTGACAGGGCGTATACATAACAAATTGTAAACTCAGTAAGCTAAGCTGATATCAGATGTAGGCGGTTTAAGAAAATGTTTATGAATAAGCGAATAAAATGACATGTATGCTAGTATCTGAAAAGTAAGCCGGGTTTTTAAGGAGCCGCACCGAATTTCTAATAAATTGTATTAAAGACTCACAAATTACATAATATTTAGATGTGTGTCTGTAGATGTTGTTGCACATTGCGATAAATCAAGACTTCGGTATTTATATAAATATTCTACAAAATTTAATAATGGTTCAGAAATTAATGTGAATTCAGAAGAAGAAGTGCCAAAGCCAACAAGGAACTCTATTGACCTCACACAGACAAAAGTCGCAAATTTTTAAACTTTTCTTTCATTCTCAAACAATAAATAAACTATTGCCAGTACTTGCTTAGCAGAGTAGAGGTTTTAGGGACCGATAAAACAAGAAGTAGCACTTGAATTTTAGACTCTTCCTTTTTTTGCCTTATCAAGCTTATTTATAAAGTTTATATTACTCTAATTTTTAATAATTCTGCCAACGTCATCTGTGTATCAAGTGGCTGACTGTTGGCTGTCTCGTAGACTTCGCGCCAAATTTCAATTGAATATGCAAATTATTTTAATTCACATCACAGTTACCGAAATAATATGCCACTAAGGGGGACTCAACAAAAACCAAAAATATGCTGAACTCTCGTTTTTCCAGCAAGCAATCGGCAGATGCAACACCACCCTATCGTTTGTGTCTTGCACAAATGAATGTATTTCTGAGTACACCCACCAGTTCCATGACTCAAACATCAGCAGCCTACAGTGAACCGCAAAGGCCACCCATTTTTCATTCGAAGCTCAATTTGACCAAAGAGATAAGAGCGACCGCAAAGTGGTCACGCAACTTTGTAAGGGATATGGGAGTATGTAATTGCATGATACACATACATTCACATAGAGCGAGAGTGTCGCTAATTCGTATTAATTCTATAAATATTTGGTGACCGTTGGCGACTTCATGGCATGCCAACTTGGTATCAATGCCAACAGTTACAGCTGTAATGAACCACACACATAAGCACCGACAGGTTCTTTAGGTAACACTACGTCCTGCAGGCGTATGGCAGCTATACTTCTTGTTGTTTTCATTGTGCTTAATTGTTGTTGTTAATGCTGTTGTACTGGTTGTTTTGGCTGCCTAATTTTCTTGTCTCGGACAAAAAAACGCTTAAACGATTTACACTTACATATTTTCATTTATTGTAGGTACTTACATATGTATGTGTTAGTATATTTTTGAACCGCAATTGATCCTCATTCAAAAACGTGTTTTGAGCTGAATCTCTGACTGCCCTACATTTTGTGATAATTATATAATGACAGTTTTCTTAAAGATAATTACTCTTTGAGTGAAAAATTCGCCGAAAAGCTGAAAAGACACTTACAAGGAGAGAGGGGAAAGTATAACACTGTGTGCAGGTATTTTAATTCAATTCGCAAAATAATTTTCCTTAATGACACTCAAAGTGCTTGTAATTACATTAATGCAGCTTTGCATTTCTTTTTTTTCGACTTTTTTTCTTTTTATTTTTCTTCTTTCCGCTTGGCATTAGTGTCGAGTATCGAATAGCATCGACAAACATTTGAGTGTTTGCCAGAAGCAAGTTATTTATACTTACGTATAATTAGCACTTAGAAGAAGTGGCTAAAGTGCTTCGACAATTGGTTCAAACCTATGCAAAATTGTATAGATCTTGATGGAGAATATTTTGTAAAACAATGCAGCTATTTTCGATGATTAATATTTGTTTTTGGTCTCCAATCTCGAAGTATTAAAGGTAACCCTCATACAATATATTTTTCATATTCTCCACTAATAATTTCAGTGCATTAATATCAATGATAGACGGCTGTATCAAAGAGTGGTGACACTAAGACTTTATTCAATAGAAAAAACATTGAAATAATTAATTCTTCATTTGCCTTCCGTTGCCCCGCACTGATCCGTCGGCTTCTATGAAGCATCCCTTAATCACATTCTTTGGTATAAAAGCACAGAGACAACAATTTTAAGTGGAAATCAGCTGCTTGTTGGGTCGAACTTTAACTATTTTATTGACTAATTGCTAGTTTTGCTACATCTGATTCTCTTTATGAGCTGAAGTAATACATTTGTCAAGGATTACAACACAATTTGACCACTCGTGCATAAAATTTCTAAATGCACCTTAAGGTAATCACAAGTTTTAATAATTTGCAACTTAACAATCAAAATTTTGCTTTTGAATTTCTTAATTAACTGTAATTTATTGCACTTCGTTACTCGCTGGAAACTAAGTTACCAACCACTTGCTGATTAACACAATTTGCCTGTGGAAATTGGTTTGAGACTTAACTGAAGCAACGAATTATGAAAACTAAATTCAAAATTTCCTTAGGAAGCTCACTTATAACTGCTAAAATATCTTAATTGCGAATTTGCGTAAAAATGCTTAACTAATGAAAGAAAGTACAGCCACTAGCATTCATAGAACAAATATACCTGCGAATTCGACCAAGCTGTCACCGTTGAGTAGCTTCCTCAGCTTTCTATCTAATATATTACAATAATACTCGTACTAGTGGTAGTTAGAATTCACTTTGGTTGTTAAAGTTTCCAGCGTGCACATACCAGCGTCGCAGTCCTTGCGGTGCTCTCAGTGTTGGCTTAGACAATTTATAATTTCTTGCAAGCACGCTTAGTGTCACTGCCATGTGCCACTGCGTTCTTTTCCTATCTTTTATACAATTTTTGCTAACTTAATATATTGGTAATTCGATTGAAGCGTAGAGGCAAAAGCTGTTCGAATGAAATAAAAAGAAGGGAACGCAGAGAATCAATTGAAATTGTACAAGGGGCACGCTTCAGACGACTTATTTTATTATATGGGTGTGATGTCTGCTCAAGTTCACATATTTTTGCAAGCATGTACCAATGCTACATATTAAGGGTGATCGAATTTGAGGTTTTTTTTTCAATAACCTTTTTCTAAGCAGATAATTTCACGTTTAGGGCCGCTGGATTGACCACTAAGATCGTGTGATATCACACCGTTAGCCTTTATTCTATGGGAATATATAAAGTCTAAAGTATATGCTAACAACTTCGACTCAGATCTTAGAGCAAAACATCACACTTGTCATTCGCCAGTTAGCAGTTGAAATGCTCGAACGAGAGATATGAGAACACAAAATAGTCTCTGGGGCCAGACCTGGAGAATGCGTTGGATGCGGAAGCAATGCGAAGCCTAGATAGATTTTTTCCATAGATTTGGCTGATTTAGATTCATGGCAAGTGCAATGATTTAATGAAACAGTCCTTTCTTTTTCTCTAACTGCTGACGTTTTTCGGCGATTTCGTCCTTTAAATGATGAAATACAGTAATATATAACAGTGTGCAGTTGTCATAGAAGTATTTAGAGTGCCTACTATTTCGAACAACGTCACTTTATAGAAATCCAAAATTATTTTATCGACGTTTTAGGTTTTTTCGTCGATACCAACCTGTTTTGGGCGTCCACTGCATTCCCTGTCTTTGATGCTCATTTCACCACGTACAAACTTAGCATATCAATCCTTATGGTTCATTTTCCTGAGGCAGTGTCAGGAAACTCGCCATCAAGCTAAGTTTTTGCTTCAATTGTAACTTGCCCCTTCAAAAACCTTTCTTTATGAATACGCGGAATTCCTTATTATCAATTTTTCCCATTAACCGCTAAAATTAATGACTACGATAAATGCAACGAAATAGCTAGAAGCACAAGCAATCATACTTTAAGCTACATATATATTATATATCTCGATTCAACTACCTACGAGGCAGCGAAATGATTTCAAATATTTTTCTTAGCTAAATTGGTATTATCATTGGTAATAATCGTCCATTGACTCTGATTGCATTGAGATTATCAAGCGCTTAAGTAAACAGAGTTGATATGCAGTATGTACATACACACGCACAGTCAAACTCGAGGATTCAAAAATACACAATCGAAAAAATCGCAAATTGGAGTTTAACAAAAATGTAAAGCTGAGCCCGGAACTAAGAACCAGAACGTAATGCGAACAGTTGAAATTGTCGGATGACACGTTGAATGAGTAACCTTGGAACGAGCACTTCAAGTAGCAGTTCGTTGCTTCTTCTTCTTCTAACACATCCATTAAACTGAAGGCAAACCAATGTAACGCCTGGTCATCCTCCATACATACATACAAGGTCAGTCATCGACAGCTGCCGCCTCTGCCAGTACTACTATTGCTGTCGCTGCTACTGCTTCTGCCGCTGTAGGTTGTCGAGATGTACGGCGAGGCAGAACGTAATTTGAAAGTTGACTTTAGCAGAAAAGAGCGTAATGCGGCAGCCGGTAACAAGCAGCTTCAAAAGCAGCAAAAAGAAACTATTTTTTTTAGTCAATTTTTTTGCTTTTTGTTGTTATGGCAATTATTGGTATGTGTGCTGTTAACAATTGAGTTCAACCGAGCTCTAACTGCACTCAAATGCTGTTCTTTTGACGCAATCCACTGCTACCGATAAAACGACGTTGGAAAAAGCTAAAGGAAGCTCCTGAGTAAACAAAAAAGCGCACGCAAAAAACAAAACCAGCTGACAACAATCGCTAAGCAATCAATAATGCACCACCAATATTTCGCATTTGTTGTTTGTTTACCTTGTTCCTTTTCTTGCTGTGTATTATCCCTTCTGAGGTTGTCGTGTTAATACATATAACACCTTTGGTGTCGCTGTGGTCTCAATCATTGTTGCTCATCGTTTTCCATGATTTTAATAACTTTGAGCAATTTACTTTAAATTTCATTACATCATGACCCGCTGCAGGTCTGAGCTTACTTCCTGCTCTGCGGAAACAACGACAACAAAACCAGTTTCAGGTTCGCCAAAAGTTTACCCCGACCGCAATTTCCATTAATGCTGTTTCAAAAATTTCATAAAGATAACCATAAAAGGTTTCAAGCCTTGAAACATGAATCTGATGCCCATTTCGATGCAACGCTCCCTTGGTTTAAACTTTACTACGTAACATGCCATTACTTTACTGTAAGTCATCCTAATTTAGGCTTAAGGTATCGTACGTGATGGAGCACTTACGTATTTATGTGAACGAAAGTACCAGCGGAAGAATATTTATCCGCAAAAGCTATAAATTATCCATTTCATTACATTACGAAACCAAGTGGCGAATTTTCTTGTATTTGCTTTTAGCACTTTTATGCCTATTTCAATACGCTACCTCAGATTGAATTTTAATGTACCGTTAATATTTCTTTGGCAGTTTGACGGAAAAAGAATATTAGGAAAGACGTTTTCCCTTAAGGTAACTGCACTCTAAGTATATGCCTGTTAATGTAATGTTGTTGCCACATTGACGGAAACTATAAAATTGCTTTTCCAGAAATGTAATAATGGCACAGACGTTATAAAATAACGATATTTAATAATATATAAAAAATAAAGAAACAAGACCACTTTTAATTTAAAGTGTGGTTCATTTTGAGGTTACCTAATTTCTTAAAGAAAAAACACTGAAACAAATTTATTTTCTAATTTAATGGAGAGGGTTTTTATTATCATTCGAATGAACATTCTTTGGCATTTAATTTTTTGAAGATTATCTCTTTCAAATGTGGGCCGCGGCTACTTCTCAGATGGTCCATTCGTTAAGCTCAATTTTTGTCGATTGTGTTGACCATAATTTGATCGAAGCGCACGCATAAAGTTGAACGATTTGTGAACATTGTTCAGGCGTAAGTCTTTTCTTAATTAAATGCCAAACAATAGTAAACAAAAAACATGACAGTTTGACACCACTTGCGCGTGGTCTGTGAAGAAAAGTCTATTTAAAAAAGGATCATCCGTTACAACTAATTTACAAATTAATTACTGATATATCAGCATCAACTAAACTATCGAAAACAAAATTTGATAACTGTCTTGCTTTTATTAGTATCGATCTTTGATCAGTTACAAAATACTTTTGACAAATAAGCATAAATTACCTGTCCTAAAGTAAAATTCATAAAATCATATTTTGCTAAGTAACAACCGGACCTACATCTACGAGTTATTTTGTGATAGTAGTGTGCTAAACTGATTGTAAAATTTACCAGCAACTGTCAACCATCTATCATGATTTATGGAAATTTTATTAAATGATTTGCTTATCGTAAAAAGTCAAGCATTCGACATACCCAGCGTGCCGCACTGATGTCTAAACATGACTCACTTATATCAGAGTCCTGATTCATATTATAATAAAATTTTTTTATATTGCAAACAGCGATTCGCTCGTTAAATTTAATATAACTTACTCTTGCGCTTTGTTTGCACTGCACAAAAGAGAATAAACCATAAATGTAATGTGATATAAACGAATCGAGTAAAAACAAAATTTTTTGATACCTGTATTGTTGTTGCTTTTGTGCTTATCGCTATTATTATTGACCGTTGAAACGTGCGTGTCATCCTTTGGGTCGTGGTCAAATAGAAACTTCCTAAAAGCTCAACTATAATTTCAGTTAACTGAGCCAAAAAAAAAGATAAAATAAAAAAGCATTAACAAAATACTACAATAAACAGAAAGTATGTAGCAGTTCAGTAGCAGCAGCAACAACAATATAAACAGCGACCACAACAATGGTTGATATGTGTGTACTCATATATTTTATGTTTATACTCATATACATACTATAAATAGTGTAATATATCGGGTGATTTTTTAAGAGCTTGATAACTTTTTTTTAAAAAAAAACGCATAAAATTTGCAAAATCTCATCGGTTCTTTATTTGAAACGTTAGATTGGTTCATGACATTTACTTTTTGAAGATAATTTCATTTAAATGCTGACCGCAGCTGCGTCTTAGGTGGTCCATTCGGAAAGTCCAATTTTGGGCAACTTTTTCGAGCATTTCGGCCGGAATAGCCCGAATTTCTTCGGAAATGTTGTCTTCCAAAGCTGGAATAGTTGCTGGCTTATTTCTGTAGACTTTAGACTTGACCGTAGCCCCACAAAAAATAGTCTAAAGGCGTTAAATCGCATGATCTTGGTGGCCAACTTACGGGTCCATTTCTTGAGATGAATTGTTCTCCGAAGTTTTCCCTCAAAATGGCCATAGAATCGCGAGCTGTGTGGCATGTAGCGCCATCTTGTTGAAACCACATGTCAACCAAGTTCAGTTCTTCCATTTTTGGCAACAAAAAGTTTGTTGGCATCGAACGATAGCGATCGCCATTCACCGTAACGTTGCGTCCAACAGCATCTTTGAAAAAATACGGTCCAATGATTCCACCAGCGTACAAACCACACCAAACAGTGCATTTTTCGGGATGCATGGGCAGTTCTTGAACGGCTTCTGGTTGCTCTTCACCCCAAATGCGGCAATTTTGCTTATTTACGTAGCCATTCAACCAGAAATGAGCCTCATCGCTGAACAAAATTTGTCGATAAAATATTCCGGCCGAAATGCTCGAAAAAGTTGCCCAAAATTGGACTTTCCGAATGGACCACCTAAGACGCAGCCGCGGTCAACATTTAAATGAAATTATCTTCAAAAAGTAAATGTCATGAACCAATCTAACGTTTCAAATAAAGAACCGATGAGATTTTGCAAATTTTATGCGTTTTTTTTTTAAAAAAAAGTTATCAAGCTCTTAAAAAATCACCCGATATATTGAGATTATCATCATTTTACTTTATTTCTAAATCCAAGAATATTGGTTCAAAACTTGTGCTAAAAAGAATGAGTAAAGTTCAGCAGCCTAACGCGGCAGCTTCACGTTTTTTTATTGCTGAAGGAGGGATCTCCTCTTCTATCAGATTTGTCATCTTTATATTTGCTTGTATGAATGGGAATTTTCCGTAAGAGCTTGCAACTATTTTAGGCAATTCTTTTATAATTAAGCTTAACGTAAACCAAAGTTGAATACTTATGAAATGTAACAAGTAAGGAAGGGCTAAGTTCGGGTGTTACCGAACATTTTATACTCTCGCATGATAAAGTGATAATCGAGATTTCATTATACGGCATTTACATATTTTTCAAATACCGTATTTTTGTAAAGTTTTCTTCCGCTATCATCATTGGTTCCAAATGTATATGTATATTATACAGAGAAGGCATCAGATGGAATTCAAAATAGCGTTATAAGGGAAGAAGGCGTGGTTGTGAATCGATTTCACCCATATTTCGTACATGTCATCAGGGTGTTAAGAAAATGTTATATACCGAATTTCATTGAAATCGGTCTAGTAGTTCCTGAAATATGGTTTTTGGTCCATAAGTGGGCGAGGCCACGCCCAATTTCAATTTTTTAAAATTTAATGTTTCTGACGTTTTTTGTTAGTCGGTTAACGCACTTTTAGTTATTTTCAACATAACCTTTGTATGGGAGGTGGGCGTGGTTATTATCCGATTTCTTCCATTTTTGAACTGTATATGGAAATGCCTGAAGAAAACGACCCTGTAGAGCTTGGTTGATATAACTAAAGTAGTTTCCGAGTTATGTACAATAAACTTAGTAGGGGGCGGGGCCACGCCCACTTTTCCAAAAAAATTACGTCCAAATATGCCCCTCCCTAATGCGATGCTTTGTGCCAAATTTCACTATAATATCTTTATTTATGGCTAGGTTATGACACTTTGTAGGTTTTCGGTTTTCGCCATTTTGTGGGCGTAGCAGTGGGCCGATTTTGCCTATCTTCGAACTTAACCTTCTTATGGAACCAAGGAATACGTGTACTAAGTTTCATCATGATATCTCAATTTTTACTCAAGTTACATCTTGCACGGACGGACGGACAGACAGACATCCGGATTTCATCTCTACTCGTCACCCTGATCACTTTGGTATATATCACCCTATATCTGACTCTTTTAGTTTTAGGACTTACAAACAACCGTAATGTGAACAAAACTATAATACTCTCCTTAGCAATTTTGTTGCGAGAGTATAAAAATCGCAAAATAAATGTATTTGCATCATGTCTACACTCCTTAAAAATGTTCACCAATGTTCCAAAAGTAGAATTGGAAATTTTGTTCATTATGCGTCCAGGAGGCTGTTATTAGTAATTCAAGGCATTTTATTTCAACAGAGAATCATCTCAAAAAATCAGTAATTAAACACTTCACTTTTTGTGACCAACTCCTGTAAGCATCAATATTTGTGTGTATAGGTGCTGGAAATCCCAAAAAATATGCCTCAACTGAAACAAATTTTTGCTGCAGAACTAAGTAATTAGTAGTAAATGATAAATGGTTTTTCAACATTATGCTATTAATAACATCTTTTCAGGGGGTTATTAACTTTCAGTCAAGCTTAAACAGTGGGAGAGAAAAATATGAGGCATTATGAGCCTATATACTAATTTGGGTATAAGAATACAGCAATTTTTCGTAATTAATGGAATTAGAAATGGCAAGGACATAAAATATAAAAGACATTTGTAAGGAATATGAACACAAAAATATAGAATATGTTTGTGCGTCTGAAATACTTCCGACCGAGCGCTATAAATGGAATATATTTGAGAGACCTATTTATTAATAAATACTTCACTGACATCATAATCCTAGTAGAACGCATGTTAATTTTTTTCGGTTTGTGGGAAGTCATGTTGCTAACCGTTCTAATATAAAATTAAGCATTCCATCGTTACTGTCGCATATACATATATGTTTGTGGTGAAATGATGAGAAAAAAAAGACTTTGTTCATAATTTTAAAATTCTTAATTTATTCTTAAAAAACCTAAACCCTCTAAGCCCAAAAACAATTGTCCCAATGTTTTTCTTCAATCCTCAAAACAGTTGTTAAAATAAATTTTCAATTCAGCACCAGAAATTTCACACACAAAATTAAATGGAACTTCTTTATTGAAAAATTTTACTCATCGTAAAAATCGCCAAATGAATTTAATGCACTTCAAAAAGACAAGCGTATACTACACTAATGATTATTTTGACGTGACATTACAGAGATGTCACTGACTGATTTAAATTAAAAAGTATTCCTATTTTTTGCCCACAGTATTGCGAACTTAATCCGAAAATGCTATTTAACATACGCACTCAGAATCCAAATAAAGCAGACAATCACATTCGTTGAACGACAGTGTTACCAGAGCAGTACGTGTACTCTTTAGTCAGACACACTCAAATATTCAATTTGTATTTATTTAAAATTATTCTGAAATAGAATAAATTGCATTTCTATGCAAATAGCTGTAATGATATGCAGGCAACAATATGTGCTTTATTTGACATATGTTTGCATGAAAAATATGAAATTCTCAATGCATGGGCGACGTTTCAAAGTCAGTATAGGGATTCGAAAAAGAGACTTTATTTTTTTATTTCAATAATTTAGGTCAATAATTTTCAGTGCAATTGAAGAAGTATACTCGCTTCATGAAACCAGATTGTAATAGAGCTCATTATAAATTTGATAAGAATTTATTTTATTTAAAAAAAAGCTTATGAAAATTTTAGTTTAGCACATGAAGAATGGTTCATATTATTTCATTATTCTAAGCATGTGCTATTTTGCCTGACTACGTGAGATTTCCTTGGAATATCTGTTTACTACTATAATATTTTGCGATTGATCACAGTTTCTTGCTTTTTTCCAAGCGTTTGATTAATGGTATTAATTTCTTTCTTAATGCGACACCACCGCAACTGGAGAACCGCACAACATATCATCGTCAGAGCAAGTTGTATATTCGCGGTTATTAATGTTATTCTCGCAACTACAAATGCCAGTTTTTCCCCTTTTGATGCTGATGCTAAGGGCCGATAACTCTAGTACTTTCGTATTGCAAAATACGCTGTTACATCGCTTGAACAGCAGCAAAAGGAATCAGCTTGTCTATGGATGCACCGTCATCATCGGAAACGGATTCATTAGCGACACGCGAGTATTTGATATCATTTATCACGCAGAATCCTTGAAAGACCACAGCTTTTGCCTGTCATTGTTGGCTGCCTCTTGATGCCTGCTACTCGGTGCTCCGGTTGATGCGCTTGATTGATTTTGTATAGTTGCTGCCCAGCTGTAAACTGTCAAATTTTATCACACTCGCACACGACTACTCAGTCGCACTCAGTTGAATGATGGGAACCATATTTGCAGACTGTTGACATGCCATGGAAGTAGAGAGCACGTGTCTCCTTAAATGGAGATTAGCACGGGAAAGCCTATTCGATTGAAAAGTTGAGCATAATATTTTCTGGTAAAGGGAGTTTATATATTAGAAGTATCGATTTTGAGACTGATGGCAAATAATGAATTCATGAAAATAACCGCCAAATTATTGAAAGATCTCTAATCCACACTTATAATTAGAATACGATAATACTTACTTTTTACAAGATTGATTGTACATTAAATACTGATTTACTGTTTTTGTTTGCTACATACATATATGAAAACAATCATGCATGTAAAAGATTATTTTATTGTCATCTAATACTTAAACATACTGTAAGCTAACTTAAAAAAGCGATTTTACATGAAATAATCTACTAACAGACGTTTCTTCTATATTAAGAAAATAGCTCATACTTACAAATTGCATAAAATATTTATTTGGAGGATTTTTTAAAAATATGTGATCAACGTTAAATACTCTCAAGTTGACTGATGATCAAGTCTGAAATAGAGCAGCATTTATGGCAGTGACTGAGATCTCAGAGATTTAAAGTTCTCGATATATCCCGTCACTTCGATGTTAGCTTTTATTGTTAAAAAATATGAAATAAAATCTTTGTATTGGTGACAAAATTTTAAAATATTTATACTTGTATATTTTCGTTTGCTATCGTCGTAGAAGTGAGCATGTTTTGATTAAAAGTTTCAAGCAGCTCAAAACTGTGTAGGTCCAGATGTAGACTTGGGCTCTGATTAAAACTATTGTTTTTTTTAATATGTGTATTATTTTTTCATATTACAATTTTCTAAAAAAAAGCAATTAAGCATATAAACTATGAGTCACTTACTGAACTTTCTGTAGGATGTCAGCTGCTGTCCAATTTACACTTCTACAATTTCTTCCCCATCATTAAATGCATTCGGCGCTTTTGTTTAAAAATTAAAGTTTGTGTGCGCTTGTGTAATACAAATGGAAACGAAGTCGCTATTCTTGTATTCCGATACAACGCCTGGAAGCATTACGCATCATGTTTTGCTCGTTTCCTTTTGAATAAATATGTATTGTCGTTCTTTCGCAGAATTTCTAAACCATAGCACTCAATGCTAACGACTTTTTACGAGAGTTGCAATTGCTGTTCCTGTCACTTTACTTCGCTGCTTTCGCTCTCCGCAGAGGGTGGCGTTTAATTGACATTCATCTGTGTGCCACTTTTATATTCATGATTAGTATTTCATCAATAATAAAATAGTTGAAATCGAGCTGTACCTTTTCAAGCATCCATATACCGAATATGAGAAGCTTCGAATCTCTGGGTGGCTGTATATATTGGTTGATTTGTCAGACGTCTCAATGGCATTAAGAGAACAACGTTTTCTGATAATATCGTGCGCTTGTGCTGAAAGTGGATAAAATCCATTCACTACTTCTCTACATGCATTAAAACCAGAGACTTTCAACCATTCGATTTACTTTAAATAAAGCCAGTTTCTGAGAAAAATTTAATTGAAAAGAAAAAATCTGTGATTTTAAGCAATTCCCGCGATAATTTGTGTTTATTGGTGATCCGCATTTAGTTTAAATCTTTAACAATGCATATACTTGTTGGTGTATATTTGTATTTATCCTATAAATATTTAAACATTTGCAGAAGCGATGTAGTGATTTAATCGCTTCTTAGCTTTTAGCTTTAGATTAAGAGTAACATTTACGGTTGTGCAAAGATGGCTTTTAATTTTAATTTAATTTAGAGTTAACGAAAACTTTTCTGCAGACTTCTTCCGAAAACTTTCTATGCCATAAAAGACTAATTGAATAAATTTGTATGAGCATCATGAGGTTTTGTTTCAGTTACTGGTTGCGGTTTCTGTAAGTCATTTTCTTAAATGTATTAAATAATTTCGAGGTTAGGAATTTTCAAAATTTCAAGTTTTGAAAAAATACTATTAAACATTTATTCATTCATTATAAACATAACCATTTGGCCTATAGTTTGACTGATGATTGATTTAATAGACTCGAGTAATTAATTATGAACAAAATGTATATTTTTATAAGCAAATATTTTTTTTTCAATTTGAAACTATGTTTATTCAGTGTCTTTTCTGGAAAGTAACTAAATACGTCGATATTTCAATGAACTGTTTTTTCGGCACCACTTTCCACTTGTTAATTGTAGTGTAAGCCTTTCAAATTTCTATCAAATAAAACCAACATATTCTTTTTAATTTCTAGATAAATGGTAATAACCCTTGCTCAAACTTCCTTTTGTTTTTAACGGGGCCACTCAACATCACTAAATGGATTCATATAGCTCTAGCACAGTGACAAAGCTATAAATGAGTGCGTTCTCAAAGCTAAATTGCTGACAAGCACTAAAACTGCTGGCAACAAGTCATTCATCAATCAATCGAATGACATAGCATTTGATTTAATTTTTCACTTAGACCTTTGTATTTTAATCGAATTAAGCTCAAAAATAACGGCTGCCGTTTGAATGCTTGAGACATTAAAGAATTAATTTCGTTATGGTAAGATGCCTAACCCCCTAATAGGACAGTTAGGCAATTGATGTGCTTAAAATAAACAACAAGTTGACCTCTGAATTCTAATTGCTAACCGTGACAGAATGTGATTGAAGAGAAAACGCGTCAGAAAATTTGTCAATTTCAATTACTACATAATTCAGCAAATTTGTTATGATAAGCCACTGGGAGAAGCTTTAAATGCTTCACTATAAGGAGCCACGCACAAAGCTTTTATAAAAAGCAAATGGTTTGCTTATGAACTCTTAACCCAACACATCTTTGTTTTTGTTGTGAGGGCAGACAGCTGAGTATAAATAAACTTTATGTTCGTCCTTTGACTTGTGTAGATTCATAGTATTTAGCGATTTCATCACTCAGCTTATTTTACTTGACTTTTTAACTTTTCAGTAGGTGATCAATTTTCTCCTTATTGCTTATTTTTTTACGATTTGTGTTTTTGTTTGTTTGTTTATAGTCACCAATAAAACTGTCTAGGATTAGTAGTAAATTTCAGATGCATGATTCTATAAAATAAATATTCACACGCTTTAATACCGAATATGCCAAAACTATAAATTTTAGAAATAATATGAGTAAACAACGTGATCTTATCCTTATTTTTAGGTTCTATGAAAGGCACACACATATGCTATATTTAACGTGCAGGCTTAGCTTAGGGAAATTATAATATATACCTGAAAAGGTTACATATAAATATCGATTACCATTTGCTCATTCCTTTTCAATTATATGAAATTAAATCAGTGTCAAAACATACATTGAACTGCTCCTGGAAATATGATCCAACTTAAATGAACATTCAAGTATGTACTCACCTATGTATATGAAAGGCTTGAAGGGTTTGAAAGACACATAATCAATTTATTCCACTTGATCCAAATCTTTACATTAAATTAAAATTTATTCGTTGCCACTTTTTAGCAATTTATCGTCTTTCAAACGTGGTTGGCCGTCATCAAGGCCAAGTAGATGGACAGCTTATGAGTTCAGCCTACTTCAGAGAGCTGTGTATTCACTAAACACTGCAAAGCCGGTGACCTGGCTAGGGAGGATGTCCTTTCCTCAAATTCATCCGATTGAAGTCGATTCTGAGTTTAACTATTGCGGCGCCAGTAAGCTGAGCTAGTGCTGGTCAACAACCAGAACTTGAACAACTGCGAAAACCTTCAGGCCCGTAAGGGGTCATCTGAACAACTGACTCATTACAAGAGATTAACTGAATACCGTCCAAAAGACTTAAACGGGGTCCGGCTCAGTATTCTGTAGGACACTCTTTACCAAAGCGGTATGGAGGAAGGCAAGGCGGAATTATCTTGCCAGTCCCTCCTTCATTGCCCTCTTCTGCTAGACCGAGATCGAAATAGATAGAAACATTTTTGACGATTTCAGCGAAGTTGCTGCAATCGTTACTTAAGATGATAAGTTTATTTTCAGTACAAACGATTTGTCGATCGATGAGGATCGGATGATCTATCTTTTTAAAATTCTTGTGGAACACAAAAAACAAGTTTCTGTGTAAGTGAAATTCAACGACCTTGGATCACAACCTAATCTAACCTAATATCTAATATTCTTGTCCCCCCTTTATCTGTCTTCTACATGAAAATAATCCAGTTGAGAAACTTGTGGCTTTGAAATTGTTCACATAATTGTTTCTTTGGTCGGAGATTTTAACCCATAAACACGCCACATGAATGTCATAAAAATATGATTATCATAAATGAGTAATAACCAAACCAATTCGTAGTATTTTGAATGTACACGTTTTGTGTAGTTGAGATTTTAAACACTCACCTGATTTCTTGAAGTGAAAACTTTATTATTTGTTCTTGTCTTTATTGAGAAAGTAAAATTTGTTGACAAAAATTTTTGAAATTTTACCTAATTATAAAAGGGTTTGTCTGCTTTAACACTGGCGACTTTACAGGGGGAGATAAATATATAGGCTTCCTAGAACATTTTAAATTGAACTCGGGCAATTTAGAGACAATTTTAATTTAATAATTTCTGCTAGTCTACACAAAGATAGGTAGGTCAACGATTTTCACTTCGTGGCAAGGAGCTCTTCGTTCAGGATTTCAGATTTGAAGCCACTCACCTAAATATTAAACTATGCATTGTTGAATTGTATAGAGCGGAGAACAGTTGCTTATGTAATTTGAAATATTTCCTTTACCTTAAGATAAGCTTGTACAAATTCTGTAAACCGTTTTTAATAATTTTTAAACTTCAAGTAATACAACTTGCTTCTTAAATTCTGTTTTTATTGCCATCAAATATTAAATTACAGAATAATAATTGTACAGTTAGAATAGATGACTGGCAAAATAAGAGCCGACTTTGAAAAAATGTTTTAGACAAAAATAAGGTTACATGGAACTTTTATCGATTAAACATCTTAATTTTGGTTTCTTTGGTTTCAGAGTGCTTGAAAGTACAAGGCCAAACTTTAAACAGATTTTTCATTAAAATGTTGTTTACGAAGTCGGTGACAAACATTACCCAAAAAATAAATACAGCTTCTTTCTACCAATAAATATTTTTTTACAAACAAAAAATCCGAAATTTTCGTCAAAAATCGACTTCTTTAGAAACTGTCATTTTGTCAAAAACATTATTTTGCTTATTCCTCCAATAAATTTCTTAATTCAACATTACTTTAACGAAATCTGTTTGTTTTCTTAATTTTAGAGGTTTCAGTTCAGAGATAAAGTGGTCAGCGCAAAACGTCTTTTTTGAGAGGAGCTGCAGGAGATCAGCTGCAGTTCTTAAAATTTCGCTTTATTCCGACCTTCTAACTGTATATAATTTCTCAAATTCTTTATTGCAAGAAAGTTCATTTAACAATGAAAATATGATTTTATGCAATCTCTGCTGGTCAGCAAGTCAGTCTGACCTCTATTCCCTTATTTCAATTAAATTTATCTTCAGGCACAAACTCACCCATTTGCATCATTCATCGCTGTCAGACACAATTTTGTAATTTGTTCAGTCTTTTGGGGTCGAAGTAGATTGTAGAGCACAAAGCTCCCAAATGACTGCAGGTGCTTGAAGAGAAATGTGCATAATTTATATGAAGCTGTAATATGATCCCACGCCTAGTAGAAATAATGACGCTTTTAATTACAGTGACCTGTCCTGAGTAATATTCAGAAATGCACATAAGTAAAACTGTTAACATAAATAGTAGTTGTCGAATGGAAGGACAAAACCGAATTATGAGGGCAAACCAAAAAACTCATATCTAAAATAATTTAAAATAATTAATGACTGTGAAATATTTTAGAAAGAATATACACTTGATGTAATAATACTATCAAAACTTTTCACTATCATATATATTCTCGTCTTCCGTGCATATCGGGTATTTATTAGCATACGTTTAACTAGTAATATGAAGATTTTTGTACTCACTCGGAACTGAAGTTATGCAGCTCATATTTTAAGATTCAAATTGGCGTAGTTTGATACATACACGTGATTCTGAGACCGTTTTCTATAATGTCAATGATATAAGTACTTGTATTATGGGAATGTTATGTTGACATAATTCAGAAAAATAATGACAAAGTTGTGACGTTCACACATGGGTTGGAATTAATGCAATCGATAGGTAATACGGCACACCAGTTATGAGGTCGACAACTTTGTAGACAAACACACACTCAGTTGTCAGACGTGGAAGAAGGTCAAGGTTACGGCGACTGTTGTATGCGGAAGTGAGGAAAATAGTTGTCTGTAAATTGCGTGACATGGGTGAAAAGAAGAAACGAAAAATCACATAATTGTTTAAATAAAAAGAAATGAAAAACGTGCCAAAAAAGATCAAAGTAACAAGTAAGAAAGAGCTAAGTTCGGGTGTAACCGAACATTTTATACTCTTGCAACTTGCAAAAATCAAAGGGAAATACTTTAAGGCGTAAAACCAATCGTATAGAGTAAAGTCAACCGAATGTTAGAAAACCCTGATATCAGTTATTTAGGGGCTGGGCCAAGTTTTCGCTAAAATGTATCTATTTTGGGCACAAAGATACAATGTTATGAGCAAATCACATCCTCTTATTTTCATTGGGATAACACACATATCGGCCGATAAATGCGGTACAAAGTCACCCGGAAGTTCGAAATTCTTTATTTTAAGTATATGGGGGCTAAGGGAAATATTGGTTCGATTCAACCCATTTTTGACATACAAACATACCATTATAAGAGAAGGATTATTTCTTAATTTCAGTTATATAAATATATCACACATTGCCCGATATTTCGATCAAAAGTCAACTTTAGATGCTCCAAATATTCGGTAACTAGCGGCTAAAACAGTTTTTATTGGATTTGAACAATTTTTGATCGTAAGATGGCACGCATCAAAAACAATGTTATTGCGAAGTTTTATCCCGTTATATTAATTGCTTCTTGATTTGTGATTTGGAAACTGTATGAATGAAGCGGAATTTAAAGTTGTGCTATATGCAAAGTAGGCGTGGCTAATAACCGATTTCGCTCATTTTCACAGCGTGACATAGAAATATGAAAACAATATAACGTACCAAATTTTCACCAAAAATTGGGTGGTGCAACGTCCATCGTCCAATTTTTACTTGGTCTCCTATAAAGCCGTATTATACTATTACGGAGGGCAAATTTTTACGTTTCTTATACAGGCAGTGAACGGCGTTTTCATCCGATTTCGTCCATTTTCACAATATTGGTAGGAATTCTATACTATTCGTGCTAAGCGAATGTAGAAATGTCACTTATTAGAGAGTGGGCCACGCCCACTTTTTCCAAAATTTTTTCCCAAAAGTGTCCCTGGCTACTGCTTAGTTATGGCACTTTATATGTTTCCGGTTATCGGCGATTTGTGGGCGTGGCAGTGGTCCGATTACGAACTACGAACTTTTTTTGTATTAAGAAACCTATATACAAAGTTCCATCAAGATATTTCAAGTATTACTGAAGTTACAGCTTGCACGGACGGACGGACGGACAAACAGACAGTTATCCGGATTTCAACTTTTCACCTTGATCATTTATACTCGTATATATGTCTATTTCGATTAGTTTTAGGTGATACATACAACCGTAAGGTAAACTAAACTATAATACTCTATAGCAACTGGTAGCGAAAGTACATAAATTAGATAATGGTCTAAATAAAAGTGAAATGCAAACGTGACAAAATAATCAAAGAAAATGTGTCTGATTAGAGTTACTTTTGGTCGTAGCAAATGTAGAAATGTAGAAATGTCGGTGTAAGACTTTCCCGAGAAATTAGGGAACATAATCATAAATTACTAGTCAGATCCTGCTCATGCCCAGCGGTGTGCTACTAAAGTAAAGTGTTCATTCGTTGATGACACAAGTGTCTGGAAAAAAGAACGCACACCTTTTTGGCTCTATAAATAGATTACAAGCCTACTTGTTGATTTTGGCTTCGCCTGCGCCCATATGCTACCCTGGATGGCTCGTAATTAAAAGGCTAAGTACTAGAAATGCTTTCATTCCGCTTTTGCCAGTGGTTTCCCCACTGCCTAATGTGCCATTATTTGTCGTGTTATTTTCGGCGTTATAATTTATGTAAATAGTTGCTTAGTTATGTTAAAGCGGAATCGAGTGAAGAGTTGGCAAAGCAATGGCCCGGACTGGACTAATATTTTGACTGTGTAAAGGAATTTGTTTAGCCGAATTTGTTTATTATTTTTTACATAATTTTCACGTTTTTTGATGGCGCAACATGCGCGTGTCAAGATGTCATGACCGAAGCAAACTGAAAACGGTAAAACAAAAACTCTTTTTTAAATGACTGGGGCATAGGTAATATTTTTAATCCATGAAAAAATGCCAATCTTCTTATATTACATACTATTATTGTGACAGAGCTTTCTTAGGTAGATAAATAATCCCACAACTACCCACCAAGTATTAAACACTACGTAAAATTTACTCACACTCATACTGGACTTTGGGTTTTCATAAAATATCATCCTCAAAATCATTGACTTATGAAATTCGTTCACTCACTTGACCACACAATAACAAATATGAACAACAAATCAAGCTTCTCGAAATGGTTGAAGTAAGTACCACAGGGCAGCACTACAGACTTATTATGAAAGATTCCTTTTAAAACCCACATAAATTCATCAAATTTACTCATGAGTGTAGAAAAATATTTCACATAATAATTTTCCTTTCCAAGTAACCCAAGGTTATGAGCGAGTCATAAACAACAGTGACCCCATTTTTCTACGCTCTAAGTGATTTGTGAAGTAAAAATGTAGGTATGTGTTTGTGTTTAAAAGTTCTGATAAAATGTATGCACATTCTCAAGGACTCTTGAGAGTTTACTTAAAATCAATGACACATATGTGTTTACTTACAGCTTCATTTAGTATAATCTACTTAAGCATAGATTGCTCTAATATTTTTCCTAAAAATACTTTATAGCTGCTGCAAAGCTTGCATTTTTTTTATTAAGGGCGCGCATATAAAATGCATGAATTTATGAGCATATCTATCATGCCAAATACTTTATATGTATATATTTAGTCAAGTGCTGCAGGACCTTTTCCCGTATAGTAGTTTTATTTTGAAGCAAAATATTTCCATTTGATTGAATGCTTGGCGACAAACACAGACATTTACTTCGAGGGATTTAGATTTGACATATATAAATGTATTTGTTTGGTTAAAATATACATATATTTATTTACGTCCGCTTTATATAATGAATACTTGTATTTATAGTATATATGCCGTGGAATTTCAACTTTGTAACATTTAATATGTATTTGCATAATCCGGTCACAAATAAATCATTTTGTGGATGGCGAAGTGTATGAAATATTATTTGTTGAGGAACTTGTTTGCCATAAAAAATGTTTATGCGCGATTTTTTATTTATTGAGTGCAAACTAAACATAGATTGGTTTTCTTTCGATTATTTACTTACCTCCCCGATCGCTTGATATTTCAGCTATGCTTTCGCTGCACACATTCTACACATGAATGCACCAACAATATTAAGCTATAGAATTTACTAAAAGTGGATATACGGATATTGAATGGTAAAATCGCTTTGTTTCTGTATCTGTATCTGTTGTATTTTGTATCTTGCTGAGTTTAGCAAATAAATTGGAGGTATTCCGTTTCAGTGATTCTGATTATATGCCTCGCTCGGCAGCAACTACTGAATGTCCCCCAATAAAGACGATTCAAAAGCAAAGAGTTGCAAATTGCAGTAGCTCGCTTGATTTGCGATGTTATCGTTATGGAACAGAACATTTCGTCTGATTTTGAAGCGTTATGGCGGCAATGGTAGCTGTTGCTACATGAGAATGCCAAAATGAGTTCTTTAGTTTTGTCTTTTGCGGTTTGTCAATTGCATCAAGCAATCAGTTGGAATAAAATATACTCGTATGTGTTTCCTTTAATTCTAATGCTGGCTCCTTTTCTTATTTTCCAACATTTTGAACTCGTGTAAGTCGTAAATTTAGTAGAATGACAGCAAAAGTTAAAAGTTCACAAAACCTCTGCATTGTTTGTGGTGAAACTCACTCACATACACACCAATAACCGAATGGGGCGGAAAATCGAACAAGTCTAAATTGCCTTACTCATCATTGTCGTTCTTTTAAGAAGTTCTATATGCACCTACGAGGAAGAAGAAGAAAACGCAATAGTCAGAGAAAATAATTCACGCGGTATAGGCGATGACCTGAACGGCGCACCCTGACTATGGCAAATTCAAAGCAATTCTGATATTGTAATTATACAACTAATATAAAATTAAAAAAAAGGTGATTGAAAGAATCTGGATACTTAGGAAACTGCTGGCTTTGGTACAGCGATATTCGGCTTG
The DNA here is from genome assembly GCF_016617805.1 of Bactrocera tryoni. NCBI lineage: Eukaryota > Metazoa > Arthropoda > Insecta > Diptera > Tephritidae > Bactrocera > Bactrocera tryoni. The sequence continues at coordinate 80,264,581 of NC_052499.1, forward strand.
AGCCCACTGACTATACGCTCAAGACAAAAATATGTGTAGACTACTTATCGCTAGCATCAAGTTATTTTATGAATAGGCTGGATCCGGTACCGGGTCACAGCGGTATTGCAAAAACTGTAAGGCTAATGTGCTTCCTAACTGCGGAATGGGAATAGATAGAAACTCCGTTGGCTTTTTGTGGTTTGCTAGTGCACCGTTGGGCCTTAGACCAGCTCAGTAGGCGTTGGTCAAGTACCAGCAACTGTGCCGTCGGCCAGATCAGGAAGGTACTGGAAGTTCTTTGCCTTCAGAAATATTCATCCTTCACCAAAAATTGTGCGTAAATAAAATATGCAAATATAATTTAGCACTAAAGCAGAAGATTCTGAATACAATAGCGGTTACTAATAGCCAATTGCTACAGCACCTGATTCAGCATAAATGTAGGGTTGCAAGTTCATTTATATTAATTTATTTGAACTCGTGATCACAACAGTGAAATCACCTTGCAACAAATTTGTGATGTGTAACCTAAAGCCCTTTAATCCTAGGCTACAGCGTTACTTCTAGTTATAAATGTGGGTTTCAATTAACTCAGTATCACACTTTTAAGCAAAATATCAGTTAGGTAGTAGTACTATGTCTTATATTGTTTCAAATATTTCTATTTATATATGTTTGTAATGCAGTTGGCAGATATCAAAAAAGTATGACACTTTTATATGATCATGCTTAATGTCGGCCATTTCATTGAACAGATCCACATATTAAGAAAATGATTTTTATGAAAATACTCGGTATTATTTAGATTACCAGTGTTTATGGTCCTTTGCGCATTGGCCACGGCGAATATCCCATTCGATGGAACGATGAGCTGTACGAGATATACGACGACATTGACATAGTTCAGCGAATTAAAAGACAGCGGCTACGCTGGCTAGGTCATGTTGTCCGAATGGACGAAAACACTCCAGCTCTGAAAGTATTCGACGCAGTACCCGCCGGGGGAAGCAGAGGAAGAGGAAGACCTCCACTCCGTTGAAAGGACCAAGTGGAGAAGGACCTGGCTACGCTTGGAATATCCAATTGGCGCCACGAAGCGAAAAGAAGAAACGACTGGCGCGCTGTTGTTAACTCGGCTATAATCGCGTAAGCGGTGTCTACGCCAATTAAGAAGAAGAAGAAGATAGCCAGTATTTTAGTTTAATCCGTAAATTATTAGCTATCATTTATGTTTAATTATTTTATTTTGGGGTGATTAAAACTTTTTTCTTCGTGATTTAAGTTCATATAACGTTAACCGTAAGACTTCTTGAAATTTTGTGAAAAATCAATGTATTTTCCATGAATATTAGAGACCAATAAAAATAATATACAAAAAAAAAAAAATTGTTCTCATATACATTTACATGCACGATTTTCTGCATTATCATTAGTGAGCGCGTAAATATTTTCCCCGAGGGCTACTGATTTAGGGGTCACTTTTCGAATTAAAGCTTAGGTGACAATATCAGAAGACAAGCGTATAAGCGGTAGTTAAAATGCGCTTCAAATTATTTGAGAAACACATACATACGCGCACACACCTTTATACAGACTAACATACATACATTTGGCCTTTCTCGCTCAATGTAATACCAGCGCTTTCAGTTACGTTTTATTTTTAAATATACCCTATATGTCAAACATCTACAACTGTTACAAATCCCATTGAAAATTAACTCTATCTTTTCATACACATACATGGATTTTTAATTTTCCTCAACTGTCTGCAGACACCTACGGGAATGGACAGTAGGGGCGATTAAGTGCATACAGACGTTCGTATTATCTGTTTTCACTGCTACACACAACTTCAAAGCGCAATATCACATTCAAGTATGTAGAAGTTTACCTGCATTGTTAGAATTACTAAAATCTTTCATTTGGTTTTGCTATTGAGAAAGTAATGGACTGTGAATAGAAGATTGGCAAGCGAATGGTGGAGGTGTCAAGCTCTTTTTAGTGAATCATCTAGATAGATATCATCTAGACAAAAACTATTCACTCCGACGGATTTAATTTTTCCAGTTCACGATCTTGTTTTTGGTTTCACTTTGGCTTTAGCTTTGATTGCTGTAATCATTCGTTAATAGTTTCATGAAACAAGTTGTGCAAATATGGAAAAGAAGCAAATATTGAACTTCCTACTGGGTATATTTTAGTTTTCGAAACTTAAAAAGCTTGTGAACCGAAGCCTTTAAAATAGAGGGAAATCTATTCAAGGATGATCAAGCAAATAATGAAGAGTTGAGCAGAAAACACTTCCCCTATCGAGGAGGCCAAGTCTGAAGTAAGAGCGCTCAGGTTTAGAAACTATTTTTGCTTAAGAATTAGAAGTGCTTAAGCGGCGTTTTAATAATATATCGAGCTGTGATTTTATTTATACATTTTAAAAGCTAAACTTATCTCCGGTTGCATTGCACTTTTATCTAATGCAATATTTTCATGTAGAACATATGTAACCAAACACTTGAATAGATTCTGAATAAGTGTATAGTATATCTGGATGATATATCTGCCTTTGGAAGGAGAAGTCTACCGTCTTTCTACTGCAGGTCATAAATTTATTTATTTAAAGTTTTTATAGCATTTCCAGTTTTATTTCCACCACTTTAATGCAAATATGCAAAGTAGGCCGAGCAACCGGAGAAAATGTGCGCTTTCCGTAAGCAACATTCATATAAACGGGCAAATTTTTTTATTACTACGCCGCATTTTTATGTTTTCACTTGGCAAGTTGGTCATTTATCAAGTTCTACGGATATTTATATCCGTACTTAAATAAAGAAATAGATTTTTTTCTTGTCATAGAGGAGTTAAAGATACAGAAGAGAGTTTATATTCATTCGAATTTAAGAGTTAGGAAGAGTTGAATTTATATTATTGTACTCTCGTTGTTATTCAATCTAATTTGAAATAAAAGAAATCTGTATAATAAATTGAGGTAATCAATTATCTTATGAAAAACTAAACTTAAGCCATCCAAATGATAAATGCCACAAATTTAAAAATTGTTAAAATGAAACAAACTACATAAAACGAAAACTTAAGACCTGCAAATTAATAGCTGCTCCACATACAGTTAGCATTACTTCTGAAATTTATTACCAGAAACAGTGATACGACGTTCCTGCGTTCCATGTTGATAATCTCTTACGGTTTTGCACAACAATCTAACAGTATACACTATTAGCTTTTATTGACAAAGTTTGATATCAATATCAGCTTAAAGTGAAAAGGATACACAAACTTATATTTTCAATGCATACATTAGGACCTCGGAATGAGGACCTCGGAAATAATTGTAAATTATTTAAGCTTTTGGTAATTTTGGTCAAAGGCATTGACAACAACAAACAACCACAATGACAGACAAGAATAACTATCAAACCCGAAAACTGTTTATGAGCGTACAGTGAGCCTATGTGCGTAACTGAAATTTCTTAAATCATATAGCCTTCTTACGATAATTAAATAACACATGTAACTGCAGTTGCAGAGATGCCAAGTGGGCGCGCCATTAAATTGCCAAAAGGCACCAACTGCTTCGAAATAATTAGATTTTGCGACACTGTCGCTTTGTCTGCTCATTCAACTGGAACTCGATATCACTTTGTGTATGTATGTGTATCACGCGATTACACTCATCCACACACATGTGTACAGTAATGTCGCGTAACCACTTTGCGGTCGCCCTATTTCTTTCGGCAAATTCAGCTTAAAATCAAATTTCGGTGGCTTTTGGTGGATGTTGATGTCTAACGCCTGTAACTGGTAGAAATGAGTGGATGCAATCGGGAGATATTCACGTAGGCAAGGCACAGACTAGCTTATGCAAGTGGTACTGGTTAACACATCCTCTGTTTGTCTGCTGAATAAAGCATGGAATCAGCATATTTGTGGTTCCTTTGTTTGTGTTGCTATTTCCACTTACTTGGCGATTTTGGCGACTGTGAACTCAAGTGAAATAATCAGCACGTGCAAATTGACATTTTGAGGCAAGTCTACAAGACATACAGCTGCTAGCCATTTGATATGCAGTTATATGATGTTGGCGGGGCATGAAGATTGCTGATTTCGGAAAAATGTTGACTAAGGCGGCAAAGATAAAGTTTAAAATTGGAGCGCAGATCTTTCTTTGTTTGGTGGTAAGGGCATTTACTGAAGGCCATTGCCGTAATTGCAGACAGATATAAAAAAATATATCTTGTGTTGCCCTCTGAACTTAACATCTTAAATAAGATGTGATCGGAAAATTTGATAATTGGCACAAACGAGAACAAACAGTTTAATATAGAAACAAAAAACCAACGAACAGTATCCTAACATTTGAGAAGTGAAATTGACATTAAAAAAAACGAATGTCTCTCAAATTCCATTTTACACCTCCAAAAGATGTTCGGACTCTGATTAGACTACACTTCTAACTATTTGGCTCGTATCTGACTACTGTGTATAAAAAATAAATTTTCAATATTTAGTGACATTGCGGTGCCTCACGAGCTAAGGATTTACTTTTTAGTTACTAGTATATAGCAATTTCGCTGCACAAAACCAGTATTTGAAAACTCTTTCTTACAATCGTCTCAAACCGGCAACAAAATTAGCATACTCCAATTGTTAAGTATACGCCCGGTCACCCTTGCACTTTAATATATCTGGCTTCAAATCCTTATACATACCAAAAAACGTTTAATTCCGTTTTCTATTTACTTTTTCCATTAACTTCTAATTATTGAGAGAGTGAGTAGGTGAGTAGAAGTGAGTAAACTAACTAACAAACACACTTTAAATGTAAATGGAAACTCTGTACGATAGAGTCTCAAGAGAAAAGAATTTGAAATCGTATTCTCGATTTTCGTCTTTTAGCACAAATTTCCTAACTAATTTGTATATGCATGAATATAACACATAAAAAGTGGAAAATTGACTTTGTAACAGCGAATGCAAATATGCAGGAATTTATATTTCTTTTAGAGCATTAAAACAACAAAAAGTAAGATAAAGTACATGTAAATAAACGCGTTCGCATTACGCATCCATAATTAACACTGCTTTATTACACAGCAGTTATTATTCCACTTGAATGCTATATATGTTTGTGTATAATTGTAGGTACAGCTTCATCAGAAACTTTGCCTAACTGCATTATTCACACCAATTACAACTCATAAATACGTCTCTACTACATCTAGAACTCACTGAAATATAAGCTGTGTCTATTTGTACGCTACCCATGATTAATGTAATCCAATGTGTAGCCAGTCATTATCATTATTCTTTCCTTACATAGTGGAGGTCTTCTCTTAGTTATTTACTTATTTTGATACGTCAAAATTACATCTACTTTCTCACTGAAATATAGCTGTGTATGAAATATGCTTACACATGGCATATGTAATCCATATGTACAATGTGAGAAGAATTATAAGTTGAAAGATTAGCACTTACAGCTTAGTGATTAATAGAAATTATTTACTTATTTTGGTCATGTCCAAAATTAATTACGTTCTCACCGAAATAGTATGTTTATAGAAATATATTGTTAAGGCTTATGTATACCATTGAAACATGTAGGAGAAGCAAGCTTTGAAAGATTCAATCATAATTTAATAATTTATAGAAATGTCATCATGCCTTATGATTTCCGTTACCTAAATAGTAGATAAAGATTAGTCATAATTCGTCAATAACCTAAAGAGCAAATTGCTAATAATTAGTAGCCTCCAAATGGATATTGCCATATTATTTTAGTGAAGAAGCCATAAATACTAAAAATAAATTTCAATTCATAAATATCCGATGTGAAAGAGAATTTCATCGAAAATTTCGGGCTTGTGGTATAACTAATTATTTGATATGAAATGCGTGCGTTATACCACTATGAGCAAAAAATAGTAAGACTTTGTTCATATTTTTAAGGGAGTGAGTATGGTAAAAGCAACCTTTTCACACAAATTTTTATTTGAGAGTTCAGGTTTTTCGTATGTTATTCAACATGTAATATAGTGCAGAGAAAATTTTTTTTTCTCACTTTTTCTTGATATCCGGTGGAGATATTGGTGACCGGAAGATGACATCTTTAAAAGTGGTATCCACGGTTTCTCCATTGTGGATGATCTGAAAGTAACATAATAAATTTTATTTTAGAGTACATATGAATAGCTTTCTAATGACCTTCGACTGAAACAATTCATTGATAAATATTCAAATAGTACAACTTTTAATTTTTTTTGTTTCTTCGCCTGTTTTTTGTTACTAATTGTGTTATAATGTTGTCAAATATCTATTAAAAATGATGACTATAGGTCATCAGATAGGCCAGCCAAGCATTTACTGAAAATTTCAAAAAAAAAAATAGACAATTCGGCCAAGGAGATTGACTGGAATCGTGGGTAACAGTTCAAAAAACACTGTTTCGAGAAAATTTTTAAAAACATTCCGTTACCATCTGAGTCAAAGGAAGGTTTCTACTTTATTATTAAGGGTTTAAAGTAATCAAAACAGCAAAAAAAAAAAAAATGTTTCGATGTTTTGAAAATTTTACGATACTACTACCTTGCAGTTCTTAATTTATTTTTCAAAATCTATGGGGTTCTCCACAAAGTAATCCCCTCAGCCTTAATACACTTGTACGTAACGTTTTTTTCAATCCTCGAAACAGTTGTTTAAACAATTTCCGGAATAGCCTTCAACGCGCTTGCTACGCATTTAATTTCTTAAATTGACTCAAAATGGTCTCTCCAATAGGTCATTTGAACTTGCTAAACAACCAGAAGATACAAAAAGCTATATAAAACGAATACAGTGGTTGTGGCTATAGACTGGTTAATAATTTGCCGGAAAACTCACGAAGAACCAATGTAGTATGCGACGGTGCATTATTGTGGTGCAAAAACCAAGAATTTTCGACCCATAATTCCGACCTCTTTTTACGAATAGTTTTGCGTAAACGACACATAACCTTTAAATATTATTCCCTGCCGGCAGTTTGGCGCGTAGAAAAAAAATCACCACATCTCGTTAATCGAAGAAAAATATCAACATAACCTTGATTTTTAACCGGCTTTCGCATGGTTTTTCCGACTTCGGCTCACCTCTGCCACGATATTCGGCTGATTGATCATCTGTTGCCATGTTGAAAGCATAGATCCAAGACTAATCACCAGTATAAACACGTATAATGACATCCTGGTGGTCAGAAAGCAATGTTTCACAGACGTTAATGCGTCGCTGTTTTTCGAAAAAAATTAATAAAACCTGTGACTGTTAATAGTCGATTCTCAAGCACCAATTCCATTTATTTTATTGCCGTGGTGATCATCAATCGATTTTGATGGCTGTTCTTGAGCCACTTTGAATAATTTGTACCAAACAAAAAACAACAAACGCAACAAACAATTATCACCGAAGGCCTTTACCAACAATGAGTTCTATTTGGTTTTCAATATTTCCAGTGAGCAGTTCTTCTGCGTTCGGTACTTCCAGTATTGGCTTAGAAAGTTTGGAATTTACAGTGTGCAGCCATATTGACTTTTTCTAGTCTCTTTCTGGCATGGCAACTTGGTAATTCAATTAAAGCGCGGAGGCAAAAACTGTGTGGATCAAATAAAAAAGTTATTGCAGAAATTATAGGTTTAGGACGTTTCAAGTTAACTTATTCAATTATTTCAGTGAATGTACGTTCGGTTTATGAATGTCTATATGCATTTAGGTATGCATGCAAATTAATTAATACTCCTTTGAAAAATTGTATGTTCGAAATTGTACACACCAAATTAAAAATAGCATTGTGCCCTTTGATTTGACCCAATGTTGAATAAATCAACAGTATACAACAATTTTCAAAGGCATTAAAGATCTTCCAACTAAAATCTTGAAAATACATTACTTTTTCTGTTAAAAATCACATGCGAGAAATTTGTTACATGACATAACGCACGATAAATATAAAATATTTGGCAAATTAAACGAAATAAACAAAGATCAATCAGCGAGCAATCATTACCCAGTTGCCTTTGAATGATAAGGGTTCCACTAAGAATTGAGCCATTAAATCCAACCAAATTCATCGAAAGATGCACAAATGCAAGAGAAGAAGACAAAGTGTAGGCAAACATGACCGTCCACATGCTGGCTTGGCTGAAAACAAATGCTATGCTGCTGATAACTTACGAGGGAAAATAATCACCATTGTGTGGAGTGGAGTTTAATAAATAAATAAATACCCTTTCGAGTTGTGGTTAATGTGCAACAAGGAAACACTTAAGATTACATAAAAACTTAATGAAAACAAATTGCTCGGGAAAATTAGGAAATATCAACAACTTGGGTGGCTATAAATAAAGTTTCTGTGCTCTCGGCCAATGGGCTGCCTCAGGACCAATGAAATTTAAATAGGGTAAGAAAATAATATGAATTGTTTGTAATTCGCTTAATGAAAGTAAATGTTAATGCTAATGCTAATTTTGTCTGCTGGAATTTGTGCACCACACACTCTCAGATCAGTCGCACACACACGCTCTGCAACTACTCGGTGCAGCTTTAATTGAATTAGTACGATAACCAGCTTCGCAGCGACTTACTAAACTTTTCGCGTTCGTTGTTTTTGTAAATATATACAAGGATGCGTTTGGCGGTGCTGACGAAGATAATGATGTTTTAATTAATCTGTAATAATCCGAAACCACGGTGGCACATTTGTCTGGTATAAAGTGCGGTTGGCAACCAGCGTGGCACTGAGTAGCATTTAATCGTGGGCGGTGATTGCTTATTCAAAAATATTTGTTAACACTTAAGTATGTAAGAATAAGAAGTAATAGAAGACTCTGAAGTAAAGCATTACGCTGAAAAAGTCGTTTCAATTTTTAATTATTTGGGTTAAGAATGGTCAAGAAAGCTGTTTTGTTGTCAGATTAATATAACTTGTTTACCTTTTTTTAATTTTTATTACACTTTTTATACCTTTCATCTTCATTTAAGCCACTTGCAGAATACATTTTCATTTAGACCCTGGATTTTTGTACAAATAATTACCAAGCGCTATGAAAATCTTGTCTGAAACCTGCACGTAGTACTAAATAGACGAGTTTCTCAAACGCTTTAAAAGTGCGAAGTCAATATATCTTTTTATGAAGTTAATACTTACCTGTATAAAGCTTTGAGAATCAAAAATCTTAACTAATTAATGCAATAAAAACGCTTTTTTATTTTATTCTATTTTTAATCAACTTATATTTTCTAATATTTGAAATAAAATATATCTTTAATTAAAACTCAACAATCCAGAGTATTTCTTCAATAGAACGTTTTTGTTTTCGAAATGTAATACCTAGCTCTCAAGAGCTCTTAAAACTGGACATAACAATGAAATCGATAAAATTATCTATCAATAATGAGTTATCATAAGACATGTCATAACTACTGGTGGATCCAAACGACTTAGCGTTTTGTCAAATAAATTATTCACAGTAAATCAAAATCGACGAATGCAGCTTTAACGCATTGAAACTGCAGCTAAAGAGTCTTGGAAAAAAGAATAAGTATGAAATATCAACAACTTGTGAGAAACGTGTGAATAGTTCATTTATGTTATCATAATAAATAAAACCGACTATGATAACGAAACTACATTAACGTAGAAATCTTATTTTAAGCGACCTGCCCTGGTCAGTTAGTTAAACACTCCCCTATTCCACTATTTTGATTAAATGAACCTTCTGGCACACATGCACCCAGTTACAACATTCATCAACGCCAAGAACAGTTTTCTAATTTATTCAGCTCCTGCGGCAATGAATCTTTTGGGACACGACGTCCCCAAACGACTGCAGTCGCCCAAATAGAAATGTGCATAAATTAATTGCAGCCGTAATATGAGCACATGACTTATGGAAATTTTGGTGCTTTTAATTACAGTGACCTGTAATTAATATTCACAGACACGGACATACATACAGCAAGATTGTGGTAGTTTTGTTTTAAACGTGGCTGATTTGAATTAAGTTAGTTTTAAATTGACTCTGGACAGTAAATTTTAATATCATATGTTTTAATTCTAATTCATTAACTTTATCTGCTACTAAATACTACGTCGAGAGAGTTTGAGACGCGGATATGACTTATTTGAATAGTCAGCGCTTCTTGATCGCCAGGCAAGCTCACCAACGTCACCCAGTTCATACTGACTGTTCTGCTGTCCAACTCTTTTGGGCTGATCCACATGCGATCACCGCTGATTACCCGCTGCGTGGACCATAATATTGCTAATGGCGGAGCAATCATTACGATTGCAACTTTCCGCTGAAGAACCCAAACAGTTGAGACTGAAGCAAGTGATAGTATTTTTTCTGCCAGTGTTGTTGTTTACCTGCGGTCACTGCAGTTATACCATTCACTTGACTTGCCCTTCCACCGCTGCTGTTTGTTGCAGTCGCTGTCGCAGTTACATATTTAAATGCTATCCTGCTGATAGAGATAATGTATTTGCATAACACGTAGACGGTGCTAGTGATTTAGAGCACTGTTATTCAACGTAATATGTAGATGCATCTACCTCCATAGCAGTATTGCGCTGTAGCTATAGCTTTGACTCTGAGACCGACCGAGGAATATGAATTGACGAGTTACCTACGAAAGACAAGAGAATTATTATTATTTGTAATTCAGAGAGGTATAAAGTAAATCGTTCCTTAGTTCTTAAATAAAAACTAATATTGCTTGGCATGCGGAGCGAATTGGAAATAAGTCAATCCTATGATTAACACTACATGAGAATAATTCGAAACGATAGAAGATGAATATATACAAATACCAACATATTTTACTCGCATATCTATACTACGAGGATATTTCATTTTACATACATATGTAACGAGAATCGTCTGTCTTAAATGAAGTTCCCACAAATTTTTATACCCTGAACAGGGTATATTAAGTTTGTCACGAAGTTTGTAACACCCAGAAGAAATCGTCGGAGACCCTATAAAGTATATACTTTATATGTGCCAAATGTCATTTTCTCTTCAAGAAGCTGCTCATTTGTCGGAACAGCCGATAGCGGACCCCTATAACATATAGCTGCCATACAAACTGAACGATCGGAATAAAGTTCTTGTATGGACAACTTTCACTTTTGACAAGATATATTCCCGAAATTTGGTATAGATTATTTTTTAAGGCAGGTAATTTCTAAAAAACTTGTTCAGAACTGATTGCTATAGCACATAGCTTCCATACAAACTGAACTCATAGTTACTAACAGAAATCCACCTGTGAAGGGTATTTAGCTTCGGTGCAACCGAAGTTAATGTTTTTTCTTGTTTTAATAATTGTTAACTCCAAACACATTGCTCACATAATTCAGCCGTCGGGTGATAAGACAAGAAATTCAAAAATAACCAACCCACATTCTGCCCACAGTCAGTCTGCCAAAGCAAAATTTTCATATCTTGATTTCCATGTATCAGAAGTGGAACACTGTTGGGAGCATAAGCTTTTGCTTTTTCCTGGAACCTAGAATAGATGACGCGCCTACTTGTTGATTTTGTCTTCGCCTGCATAACGGCGCCTATATGCTGCCCTGGATGGCTCGTACTAAAAAGGCTAAGTACTAGAAATGATTTCATTCCGCTTTTGCCAGTGGTTTCCCCTGTTGCCTTATGTAGCATTAATTGACGCGTTGTTTTCGGCGTCAAAGCAAAATTATGTAAATATTTATTTAGCCAGCCGAGGGTTGACAAAGCGATGGCCTAGGCTAGAGGGTTTCCTAGGTATTTCATTGCCAGATTGTAGGTATTTTGCTTTGTTAGTTTGACGGAATTTTTAATATACACGCATTTATTTGACTACATTTTAATTGCACAGTTATTGATCTCTAAATTTTTGCTTTTGCATCCCTTGAATTTATTTTCTTGGAGGATGATGTTGATTGGGAACTCAAAGACAGCCCGGCACACAGAGCAAGGAAGTAAAAATACTCAATCCTTTGCGGCATATACAAGTATTTCAGCTGCTTGCATTTACTGCATGATGTTTGTATGTACCCTAAGCATAATATATCCCACATTTTTAACTTGACAAACCATGTATTTTCTACGAAAAACAAACAGAAAACCATTTTCGCTTTCGTTGTAATTTAATGCCTCTGCTTTTTGTTGTTTTGTGGTTTGTCAACTAGTACGTCAAGCAGTCAGCTGGAACAAAATATATGTGTTGACTTTGCTCTTTATCCTACATCGGTTTATTTTCTTTTCACACATTTTTTAACATTCCGAACTCGTGTATGTCGTAAATTTTGTAGAATGACAGCAAAACCTAAAGTTTAAAGTTCACAAACCCCAGGCATTGTTTGTGTGGCAACCCACATATGAAAGAAACGCAGAATTGAAAGAACTTGAGGTAAGTTAAATTGCTGTCTAAAATATATGGTATTGAATTTGGAAACTTTGCTCTTAAAAAGTAAAAATTCTTCACAATTTGTGGTTGCATGCACCTAAAACCCAAATAAATGCGGAATTTAATCGACTTTGAAGAATAAATATATGTATATAGGTAATTTCGAATATGAGCAATGTTTGCTATGACATACAGTGAATTACACATTCGAATATTAAATAAAATTTTAACTTCTCATATATTTTCTCTAATGACATCTTTTCCTTAGTTATATCCCATGACATTTTTTCCTGCTGGCGGTTCGAAGCTTAGCTAATTCATATCTACTGCCTGTCTGTACACATTTGGGTCTTTTAGAATGCATTATCTCGTTTTATAGGATATACTAGATAAAATTAAGTTCAAACAAAAAAAATTCTTGCATTTCTTAAATAATAACCCAACGATTACCTTCCTCTCGTCCAACGCTCGTGCGTTGCGCATTTCGCATCCGTCCTGTATCAGCCTAGTCATGAAAGGCATGAGAGTTTTTACATAAATATTCGGAGCGTATATTGAGGCAAATGTGTGAGTATGATTGGTATATACACATATTAAGGTGGGTCGGAAAAATAAATGTTGTTTCACTTGGTAAATTACAAAAATTAAAAATAACAGACCATTTCATTTTCTTCTTTTTTATTGGCGTAGACACCGCTTAAGCGGTTATAGCCGAGTTCACAACAGCGGGTCTCAAACCTAGTGGGAGATGACTCGACTTCTCACTTAATCTGGCTTGAAACGGATGTTTTTCGCTGCACAGAGCCATATGTTAAAAAATCATTTCTGGCCACTCCCAATTGAATGACGCTTAGAGAACTAAAGTGACTTTTTTCATTGATTTATACAATTTATAAATAGAAAACGTTGCCTTGAAATAAACCAAACCAAACTTTAAACGGATTGGTTTACAAAAAAATCATGAGAGTACATTTCGTAGAGGATTCAATTCCTTGTGGCATCTAAGAAACGATATATTTTTTGAGTAGCTGGAAGCAAGATATGATTTGTTCAATCCGATAATATGCAAAAAATAAATGGAAAAGATTTTTTAGCGGTATTTAGAGTTGTCTATCGACAAATTTTGCAGAATAGCAAGTGGATAAACATTACTTTTTTTGACCAACCTTAATATACATGCATGTTTGCATAACAACTTTTAATTAAACTTTCCACGATTTAAAATTAACACATTTTCTTTGGCATGGGTGAAAATTACAAGAAATTTGTACCCATATGTACATATATATCTGTACACAATGAAATTACTGCCTAAAACTTTCTCTACGAGTTCTTTTCGTGAAAATAAACGGCTTTTCTTTCTTTCTATCACTCTGCTACTCTTCTCCGTCTTCCTAATCACCTGCCTGTGCTCGCGTTTCTGCGTGTCGTTCTAAGTCTCAGCACTTAAGGCTAATTGCAATTGTTTGCCAAAGCGCTTTGTTTCTTGGTAGAAATTCCTTCAGAACTAGACTATTTCGTTTTATTGCTTGGAATTTTTAGCTGTAGCTATTTTAACATTTTGCTGGCGCGGCACACGAAATGAACGTTGGGTAACTTAAGAGCTTCGATAATTTCACGGCGTTTTCAGCAAATTAATAAAGGTAAAAAAACTTTGTTGTCAAAGCATCAGTAGAACCGGTAAAGTCTAAAAGAGTTGACATTTTAATTTGCTGCCAAAATAAATGCGTTAATCGCAAGGAGTGTTTTTAGTTTAAAGTACAGGCCAGCACTTGCTTTCATAATATAGCATGACATTGCAGATTTATAATTTCTGTTCAGTTTCATTTTCACCTTCTCTCTGTCACTTATATTATATTATTAACCAGTGCCTACAGTATACGTTTTAGTTTTGAGTTTGCTTCAATGTGACAAATTTGAGTTTCGTAAACTTTCAGCGCAAACATTAAAGATAAAAGATCAAAATTTATCCACTTTATTGCAATAAGAAAAGTTATACTTTTAACATTGTGTTTCACATCTAAATATCACGATGAACGAGGTGAATTAGTGAATACTTTGAAATATGCGCTTTTCTCAAGCCAAACTTGCCAATTAATTTGGTAAGCAATTTTAAATCTAAGGAAATTTCGTGACTGAAAAAAATAGCACATGTGTGTGTGATTATCTGTACTTAAACGACAGTACAAGGGCAAAACAATGCTGGCTGGTTTTATTTCCCATTAATACATCTATATATGCATATATTTTTGTGCTCCACACTGTTGTTATTTTCACTCTGCGCACTTTCAAATTTTGTCCGGCTTGCTGTGACCTGAAGTTGCCAGGCTAAGGCAATAAATTGAAGACAACGGCTCGTGGCGCGCGCATAAGTCCCTTAACGATTATTTGAAACCATGAATTGACAATTTACCAGATTTAACACAGCTTTTGCAAAATATATATAAACATGTATATATATATATATATATATAAGTTTGTTGAAGACCACATTTTAATCGATTAAACTTTTTTTTTCAATATAAGTATAAGTACATATAAGCTCATACTGCCTGAAAACTCATCTCCTAGAATACTAAGTTTATAGAAATGACAATCAGTGCAACAAAACCCGGTTCTTGGTCAATGCAATGACATTACTTATCGACACGCGGAAGTCTTTTCTGTGAACTGTGAAAATTGTTATGTTATGAATGATTACTGCTCTTTCTTAGACATCTCACTCAGAAGAGGAAATAAGCTGAGCACAGCTCACAGAGTTTGCTTTATATGAATAGAATATTTGTAAGCATTTACTAAATTCCATTTTCAATTATTATTATGAACGAAAATCTAGATTTGAGTGTGGTAGAAATCCGTGTTTCCTACAAAAGGTAATTTCGAATACCTTGCAGCAAATTTGTATCATGCTATACATGAAAGGAGAATATTTGAGATAAAGCGCATCAAAATTCTATGACCACAGTGAAAAACATCATAAAGTCCAAATCTCTAGCATAAAGAAAAGAATTACACCAATTTCTTGGGGATTTTGCAAATAACAAAAAACGTGTCATAAAAGAAAAAGCTTGCCGTTAGCCGGACTTTCATTATAAATGAAATGCGCAATATACGGAGGATAACAAATTAGATGTAAATGTGTGTGTATCTATATAAGAAAGGGCGTGGTGTATAAATAAAAAGACCAAATATATAGCAATTAAGTTTTATTAGCCTATACTTGGCGTAATACATATCCACATGAACATTTACCAAGTATAAATTGCAATTAGTGTGTTTTCTCAACAGCAATCATACCCAGTAGGACACTTTTTCGTGTTATACATGGTTTCAAAATTTTGATTAAAATATCAAAATCTTGGCATTTAAGCCAAGTTGGGGTTTTTTTTTTTCATTTACACAAAGTCATCAAATTTTTTGATTAAGATGAAGGACTTCCCATATACTGGCTAAATAATGCCGAAATGGTTTCCTCAAAATTAATCACCAATTAGAATATTAAACTTTTCTTGATATATAAGATATTATTAAATGTTTACTTAGAGATATTGATGACCCAAATATTGCTTTGTAATTTATTCATGACTTCAGTGAATGATAAGCAGTCATATCCGTAACCATAGCAGCCTATAATAAATAATAATGCACTAAAGAAATATCATAAATTTACAAGTTATGTTCTCTAACCGACATATCCACTTAATCAAAATGAATAACGCAGCCAGAATATGAAAAAGTCCACGCTGTTTAATATATACAAGTATGGACGTGTACCTCGTACGTTAGAATAAGGATACATCAATGAGGTTCAATATCGGTGTTCGATTTACTGAAGCCAGCACATATCCGCACCAAATGCAATATAATATATATTATACCTAAAGTTAGCTGCAGTTGTGGAAGTCTGACAGAATATCTTATGGTAACTAATCATAATTTACATACACACAATGCGAGCAAATCACGATATATGCCATAGCAACCCCAGCAAACACAAAGTAAGTAAGTTTGTAGAAATGCTGTTGAGGTTCTTATGAGGTTCTCAGGTGCACGTTCTCAACCCCATTATTTATCATTGTAAACGAAAAACATTTAACGAATGCAAGCACCTAATAACAGTCAATCATCTACAATAACAATAATTTTACAGCTATAGCAACAAATTTAATGAAATGTGGAGACTGTTAGCTGTCTTTGTGTGTTAAGATTATCGACGATAAAAATATATTTTAAGATATGTATCATACTTGTATTAGTATATAATATATTATCTATCTATACTATTATATATCTATTATAAATGTTAACGACAGTATATTTTTATTTGACTGACATACACGTGATTAAATACGCTGTTCGAAGTTAGAATACCCTTCAGAAATGAAAAATCTGCCCATGCAAGGGCTTGATTTTAATAAAATCGTTTTTATGGCAGCCATATGTTATAGTAGTCCGATGACTGCGGTTACAGCAAATGCGTTAAGCTTCTTGAGAAGAACAACACGTGTAAAACATTCAGATCGATATCTCAAGAAAATTATGTATGATTATTTTGTTGGTAACGTATACACCCTGGAGTATGCTATTCGCTTCGATGTTCATACGGCTGAGTAAATTTTGTGTGTATGTTACATTCAGCCGACTTTAATTAAACCTACTTTTGACAATAATAATATTAAATGAAGCAGGCAAACACATTTTAGCACACACTTACATTGATGAACATATCAGCTAGTGTGTGTGTGAACGTTTGCTCAAATTCAAGCTTGCCAAAATAATAAATGCAAATACAATTTAGCACTATAGAGAGAGAATACAAACAGACTTTCGGTTGGTAATCGTCACGTATCCAGACAGAAACCAATTTAAACCGCTGCGAGTGCCGTATGGATATAATTTGTTTAACGGAGTACAATTGCATTTAAAATGGTACCTATTAGCGGGAAGGATTTGTAGATATCTGCAGTTCAGCTCAATATGTTCTGAACTTGCAAACAGCAAGCGCAGCTAACTCACGACATCATTAGCATATGCTAGTGCACGAGCATGGAACTGCCCGAATTAATAACACGCAGCAGTACCGCCAACCGCAACAGCAGCAGGTGCATGAGCAACGATGACATATAGTTCACAATTTAAAGAATACAATGGTGATTTGGTACTTTTAAGCAAACGAGCAAACGTGAACTTGCAACAGTATCGTGGCTATAGTGGGAATTTCAAATAGCGAGTTGCTGACATTCAAAATGCTTTTGGCAGTGGCCCCTACGGGAATACTCAGCTGACGAGATTAAGTTCTTAATATACAGTTGTTTGGATTATGTATAATTGGCGCGCAAAGTACTTGTGTTCTTGCGTTGTCGGAATTACTAAAATCTTCAATTTTTTTGTTATTGTGAAAGTTAGGGCCTATAATAGACTTTAACAACTGTTTCGAGAATTGGAAAACTTAGGGACGACATAGAGTTTGAAAAATAAATTAAGAATTTTAGAACAATGAAAAGTCTTTTTTGCTCATAGTAGTAGTGTGTATAAATAAAAGTTGAAAATCGTGAAGGAGCAACATTGTATGGTCTGCTCTAAAAATTGACACTCCAATCCCTGCAATTAATCGCAAAAGTAGTTAATTGGAATTGAAAAAGGAAAAGTACATAAAATCCAATAATAACATTGTCTTCTGCGGTAAGGACGCGTCAGCTACCCTTTTTATGATCTTCCTCTTGTTGATTATTTACTTTATAAAGAAAGGTACAAGTAAGTAATTTCTGATTAAGAGAAAGCAAACTCTTGAATTATAAAAAAAAATATATATGTAGTTATTAAAAGTAAACATTAACTTTTACACACCGAAGTGGATGAAATACCGCTATGTAGCTCTCAATGGTAAATTCCGTTATCGTTAGCACGGTGGCATTGGTGGCTGTCTCCGCTACCACTACCAAGTATACAAATTGCATCGGCAAATGGGAAGGCATTCGGGTACCAATAACTGTAAAGATTAGAATAAGAATGGTTATTATTTAAATATGAAACAAAAAAGAACAACAATAGGATTCTCTAAATGTTTGAAGTGAGAACCAGAGGCCAAAACTAAACTACTATTGTGAAGTATTCCTTTTAGGACCTACATAAAGTCAGCAAATTTGTGCATGTATTTTGAAACACATTCCGTATAATATATTTTTTATGATAGCAACCCAAGTTATGAACGAGTCACAACAGCAGTGCCCTCATTTTACTATGTAGCAAGTGCTTTTTTAAGTAAATATGCAGATACTCGTATGTTAATGTGTGTAAAAAGAGCTCGTGATAATTCATTAAATGAAATTCAGCGAAATCCATCGCTTATATGCATTGAAGTATTTATTTACAGCTAAGTTGAGTCTACATTACCCAAACTCAGGCTGCTCTAATATTATTTGTAAAATAATTTTATAGCTACAGTAAAGCTTCGGTCATCCTATAGAGTTCGTTGTTCTGTTTATAACTTTTACATTTTCTTACGCATAACAAATGAAACTCACTTGAGAGCAGCAACATCAATTCCAACACCGCCAGGTTGAAGAGATAGAAATTGGTGGCGGTGTGCATAAATTTATTCCGCCACATAACAATGTATTTGATGAGATTACCCAGCACACCAGAAACGAATAGCAATATGATAACATAGCTGCTGCTGCGGCAACTCCCAGGTCTGATTGCGCTGTGCAGTATTTAGCAGATCCTTCAGGTTCTCCGTTGAGATGTTCAGTGTCAGTGACATATTCTGCTTGAATGCCTCGCTCTGCAGCAGCTGCTGGAGGTCGCCCAACGACGATGAGTCAAAGGCAAAGAGCGGCGAATTGGTGTAGTACCTTGACTTACGATGGTATCGTTATCGAACAGCAACACTTCGTCGGATGTTGAAACGGTGGCAAAAGTGTTCACAGCAATGGCAACCGTTGCCGGTTGAGGTCGCCAAAGTGCGCGGGATAACATCTTGTTTAGTTGGGTGGGATGGTGCTTAGATGGTGTAAAATTTCATTTTCTGTAGTAGGTGCGTGATGCTGGCTGTAAGAAAGTGATTATGTAAGTATGGAATGTGTGCAAATACTTTAAATTTATTTTTATATGAAAATAATGTGTCGCGTTACCCAAAATGTATTTTCTATTCGAACAAAAATCAACAAAAACATCTTCGTCTTCACTGTATTATATCGTCTGAGTTTTTGCAGTTTTGCGGCATGTCAACTGCGCCAAGCAGTCAGGCGGAACAAGACATATGTATGTGTTCGACTGTGCTCCTTTCCTTTCTTCTTCATAAATTTACAAACATACTGAACTCGTGTATGCCGTAAGTTTAGTTTACAACTAGCTAAAGTTAGAAGGTCATACATAAGAATTGCCGAATGTAGCGGAACCTCAAATAAGTTTAAATTGCTGTATTTCGAATAAAATTTTAAACATTTATAAACAAAGGAAGGTGGAAGAAGGCGAGAAATAAACAGACTAACTTTAACTTCATCGCTAACCCTTACTCTAAATCTAACTATAACTCTAACTGACTCTGACTCTAGCCTGAACAGAAACTCTAACTCCAACTCTGTCTCTAACTCTAACTCTATCTCTAACTCTAACTCTAACTCTAACTCTAACTCTAACTCTAACTGTAACTCTAACTCTAACTCTAACTCTAACTCTAACTCTAACTCTAACTCTAACTCTAACTATAACTTTAACTCTAACTCTTACTCTAACTCTAACTTCAAGTCTAAGTCTAAGTCTAACTCCAAGTCTAACTCAAACTCTAACACTCACTCTAACTCTAACTCTAACTCTAACTCTAAGTCTAACTCTAACTCTAACTCTCACTCTAACTTTAGCTCTAACTCTAACTTTAACTCTGACTATAACTCTAACTCTATGTTTACGCTTCTGTTTTACACAGTTTTATACTACACGGGTTAGTTCAACCCGTCATACATTACATATGTATAGTTTATGTATATATTTGAGCCCAAGGCTATAAGGTTACACATGCGTAATTAGAAAAAAATAAAATTAAACCTTCCGACATTCTAAATTAACACACTTTTTATACTCGTTTTTCCTAGCTGATAATAAAGACATACATATGTATATAACACATACACATACTCAAATTTCACTTTAGAGCTCTCCTCACACGTTCTTTTCTCTGAAAATTAACGACTTTTCCTTTCTATGACTCCCTTTCTGTCTCTGCGAAAGTGTGAGTTTAATTTCAAGCGAAATTTCTTTAACGATTTTCGTTGTCAGCAAAATGAATAAACTCTGAAATCTTCTACCACTCAAAGTATTTGTGCGTGGGTGCTCAGTTGTGGCTGCGAAAATGCATTTCTCCTTCGCCTACTTGTTCGCCTACACTTCTAGCTGAGCCCATGCTTCTTCGTGACATTCAAGTACCAACACCTAAGGTTAATTGAAATGGTTTGCCACAGTGCGCTTCTTTTTCAGAACTAGGCGATTTCGCTTTATTGCTTGGAATTTTCGGTCTTACCGTACTTTAGAATTTTGCTGGCGCAACAGCCGAAATGAGCAGGGATTATATGAGAAGCCTATTAATTTTACGACGCTTTAAGCAAAGTGATACAGGTAAACCGTCCATAGCTCACATGTAGCTTAGTCGACTAAGCGTCAGTTAAGCCGCTAAAGTCAAAGAGTTCAAATTGCGGTTTAGTCGCTAAAATAAATGAGTTAGTCACACGGAGTGTCCGCAGTTGAACTTTCACGTCGCCACTCAACAAATTTTTTTTAATTTTATTACATTGTGGATTTAAACTTTCTGCTCATTTTCTCTCTCTTTAGCTCCTAACTTGGTCATCAACACAAGTGAGTAGTTAGCGAAAATTTTGCTGAATTTGACATAATTTCCCAAAAATGTTTTGCGCAAATGTTAATCATAATAATTTATCTGTTACTTTGCATGGCAAAAAAGTTTTGCTTTTAAATGCTTTTACTGTTGAAGAATCCAACTCCCATCACCCATCTTGAGACTCAGCATTCATTATCGGATAATATTCGTCCTAATATATCACGTCCAGTGATGAAATCATAGCAGCCGTAGCTCGAAGGCAGTGGAGGGTTGATTCGGCGGTGTTCGTAGCAATTAGGACTGACGTATGGAACGACTTGACGATCTTACTTCGAGATTTTTAATTGAAACATAGCTTGTGCAATAACTGAAGCCGCTCGACCTTCCCAATCAACATCGATTCGCTCTATGGGCTCTTGAAAAGTTCCAAGAAGATCTGAGGTTTTCGAGCCAAAGTTCGTTCCGCGATGATGCCCATTTCAAGCTCAATGTGTACATTAACGAGCAAAATTGCCGCATTTGTCACAACCTGCATTCAGAACCTGCAATCATTTCATTCAGAAAAAATAACGAGTTGGTGTGGTTTGTAGGCCGGTGGAATCATCGGTCTATGATAATCGACTATTTGATGCCTGAAATTGAGCGCCACTTCCGACACTTCGCATTAATCAATGAATTTATTGAGAGAACACTACGGTGAGCAGATAATTTCATGTTATGTAATGGCTACCAAGATCGTGTGATATTACAGCGTTAGACACTTTTCTGTGGAGATATGTACAGTCTAAAGTCTATACGGACAATCCGGTTCAGGTTTTGGAGCAAAACATCAAATGTGTCGTTCACCAGTTACCAGTCGAAATGCTCGAACGAGTCATCGAAAATTGGACTCAAAAGATGGACCATCTGAGACGTATCCGCGACCAACGTTTGATAGAGATAATTTTCCTATTAAATTGGAATTTTTTGTGTTTTTTCTTTAAAAAAGAAGAGAACCTTGAAATTGATCATTATTTATGTATACTAATGATCACCATGTTGAGCTGAGTCGATTTAACCATTTCCGTTTGTCTGTCTGTTATTATACGAACTGGTCACCTTGTTTTTGAGACATTGGTATGAAAGTTTGCA
The DNA here is from genome assembly GCF_016617805.1 of Bactrocera tryoni. Taxonomy (NCBI): domain Eukaryota; kingdom Metazoa; phylum Arthropoda; class Insecta; order Diptera; family Tephritidae; genus Bactrocera; species Bactrocera tryoni. The sequence continues at coordinate 80,286,962 of NC_052499.1, forward strand.
TCTGTCTTTTTTTCATCAAGAAACTGCTCATTTGGCGAGCTCTCTCTTGTATAGATTTCATATTAATAGCTACAGGAATACTGAAGATATATCTATCTGTAAATTTTTGAACGTGATTTAGAATAAATTAAAAAGAAACAAAGATTGAATGATCATTTGCTTGCGCATATCCGGAGAATTGCCAATTTAGTTGGTAAACAATGTTATAGCCATTGAAAGATAGAAGTAATGGCGCATGTATGGCTGCAATTGTGTTTATGTTTACTTAAGCGCGGGTGCAAGGACATATCAATGAACTTTTGTTTATTTTCCACGTGATATATATTTCATATATATTTCAATAGAAATTTATCTATGCATATATTTCTGTTTCTTTTTCCATTCAGCTTGCGGCTGAGTTTTATGAGACTAGCTGTGACCAAATGGCCAGACAAAAGCAATAAATTGAATAGAGCGGCTCGTGTTGCAAGCATAAATCACTTAACGGTTATTTGGAAGACTGAGTGCAACGATTTGATGGGATGGATACAGTATGGGACATATCAAAAATACATACATACCGCAATAAAGTATAGAAACATATTTTTTACTGAGAATCACATTTTAATCAAATGGATTGATTATGCAATTCGTTTTATTTATAGCCTCGTGACAATGTGAAAACCCATTTCCAAGAATACTAAGTTCATAGAAATAACAATCAGTGCAGCAAAATGGAGATTATGGCAATAGAATGTCATTGCTTATCGACAGTCTATTTCTGTTGCGAAGTTTTATTGCGCCTTAGTAGACAACTCACGCAGAAGACGTAGAAAGTCGCATATATAACTACAGTAGTGTGGCTGGTAGTCTTTTCTTTATACCTATATTATATATGGATACATTATTAAATGCAACAAGTCATTGCCAATGCCACGCGAAACTCAAGATCCATATTCAATGTCAACATTTCAGCAACATTGCACAAATGTCTGAGGATGGAATGTATAGAGCTATCTACTATAGATATATGTACATATATGTATGTATATAAATCGTGCTTTAAGTTGTTACTAAATTATTCAAAGTTTGAACTTTAAGTTTAATATAAGTAGATTGCGTATCCTTTGGAGTGTTCGCTTTCCTACGACGCTTATAGTTGAGTTTATATATAGAAGCGCTGATCTATATCCATACATATTGTATTTTGCACAGAGCTTTCTCATATCCAAATATTCGTGAGTGATATGATGAAGATGTTAAGTTGATATCTTTAGATTGCCAGAAATCTCGAACAATTTCATTTTACAGTCATTCAAAACTATTTTGTGGACTTTTTTGATATTTTGGCGCGCTCAGTGCGTTCGGTGCTCATTCTATTTAGCATACCAATACTTGATGGTTGACTTTTCCTTCAAGGTGACTATTTAACTTTGCTGAAATTTGTTTTAGTCACACAATAACAACAGTATTAACATATTATATACATGGGTTCTAAATTTACTATATTTATTAAGTACGTGACAGCCAAGTTGTATTACTCCAAGTACTCTGCAAGTGCCTGCATACGAGTACATAATAGGCAGAGACACTTTATCTATGCTTGTTTATAACCACAGCTAGAGTTGAAATATTACATCTACATATTTATGGAACTCCTACCAATATAGTTCAGTGCTTTTACCCAAAAGTACGTTTTGGATACTGAATAATAGGTTTATCCTAGCTTTTCTCATCTTAAATACTTAAGGTATGCTCTTACTGGGTCAACCTTAGAAATATCTTGAATAACACAAGAACTTGTCACTCGCACTCACAAGGCATTAAGAGCATGCAAAATAATTGGAGACCAAACTACGTACTTGTTGATGAAACAATCTTGAGTTTTTGAAAAATTCATAATTTCATAAAGCCAAAAGGCACATTTTTAAAGTATTTTAAGCAAAAAATGAAATGACTTGCGATTTTTATTGAATGCGCAAAGGTTTTTAAGTAAAGAAGAGCAAATTTTTCGCGGCCACACTGATATTTGTATGAGTTATGGAGTAAAAATTAAGTCTGGTTGACACCTAAAGGCACCTGGTATTACTTGTATCAACAACACACTCGATTTATCTCTAACATTTCATCCATATATACTACATAGCGCTTCTCAAAAGGCACAAACAGGTTTCTCCAATTATTTCGCAATATTTTATTAGCATAAATTTCTGACTGTTTGCTGTTAGTTTGGCATCAATCTTCTGTACTAAATACTAGCATGTGTTTGGAAAAAATAACTTTTATAAAAACACGAACTGATATACCCTATTATATGCACAAGACAAGGATTAGTTAAATGCAAATCATTAGCAGGTGCACGTGCTCACTAACTTCACACCAACTTCGCTGATTTATCGTTTTAATCGCTGAAAGGTAACGGATGCAAGCGCATATTAGCAGCTAATTAGCAATAAAAACAACAAATATAGAAATAACTTTAGTGAAATGTGGAGACTACACTGAAGTGGCTTCCATGGAAGAGAAAAACATGAATAAATTACCTGCTTCAACTAAATATTGCATTTGTGTATAATAAATTCTTTACAAGAGCGCAATAAAATTCTATTGGTGATTGGTTAGATACCGAAACCGATAGATCCGCATGCCAGTATAACTAATTAGCTTATTTTTAAACTACACTTAAGTGTCTGAAATATTTTCTAATAAATGCGGTGTTTTACATATGTATACTAATATATATATGTATATATGTACATATGTAGATATGTGATTTGGTTTGTAGCTTTCGTTTATGTGATAATTTATGTCGCTCGTGACACCTGTTTCAATGCTCAATCAAATGTGTCGATTGATGGTAATGGGATTGGACAGTTATCTGGGTTTATATATATTTTTCTACACTTTGTGTATTTATGTGGGTACATGTATGTTTGCACTTTCATAATATATATAACCATTCGCTTAGTTTTCCACAGCAGGATATCGCGACCACACGAGTTTAATTCTAATTACTTATTGAAATTAAAAATAATTAGACACATTGGTCACATACTATTTCATATATACGAAATATTCAAAAAAAAAAATTAAGAAACATAAAAACATAAATAATTTGAACACTTGGCATCGTTTGTTCAGTTCTTAGGCGAGTTTGGCTTACTATTCCTTTTGGTTAAATTTTATTATTAAAGTAAATTTTATCCCAAATGTGTTCCCATTATTTGACAAACGCGTGACAGATAAACATATTGTTATCATATGAAATGAATATGATATAAAAAATATTGACAAAAATACAGACACAAACCATAAATCATGGAGAACCACAAAAAAAAACTTTCCCGTGGCCTTGTTAGAAGACGAGCAGATAATTAACTGGTAGCTGCTACTAACAGCTGGTCGACGAGTTGATTAACAGATATATTTTCACAGCTTGTACATTATGTAGGGTGATTATTTTAGACATTGGTTTAAAATAGAAATAAAACGCAGATACCAGTTTAATGTTATAGCCAAAAATTTAGCTTGTTTCTAAAGTTAAGGTTTTGCCATTTTATTTTACTTTCAGAGTTTCTTTGCCAATGCCTGTTTGTAATAATAAAAAATTCTAATTTAATTAATTATATGAAAAAAAATTGATGACAATAGACTGTATTTTACCCGAGGAAACCCACGTAAATCCTTAAGGCAAGTGACGGTCTGGCTGGCTCGAATATATTTCAGCCGAGAAGTCCAATTTTGACCACTTTTTGCAATATTTAGAGCCCTATGTCAGTAAAAGACGAAAATTCTCTATCAATGCGTTAATCGTCTCGGACTTATCTGAGTAGACAAGCGACTTCACATAAACGCAACAAAAAGTAGTACAGTGGTGTTAAATCGCACTATCTCGGAGGCCACAGAATATAATGCGCCCTTCAAAAGTGTGCTTCAATAAATTAATTTTTTCGTTGGCTGTATGTCACATAATGCCGTCTTGTTAGAGCCAAGACTGTATCCATTGACTGTATCATTATAGCAGTCTTCATTTTTTTTAGGAAATATGAACCGATGAAACCCTCTGCCCATAAAGCACACCAAACAAGGACTTTTTCAAGAAAGTAACGGCATCTCAATAACGACTTATCATCTCTCCAAATGTTTAACATTTAAGCAAAACTGAGTATCATCGTTGAAAAAAAATTTCGGAAAGTGCATCTCGAGAACACAACCAATATTTTGATAATTAATTTGCATGAAATTGTAATGAAATCGGAAACCAAATTAAGCGTAAATCAAGTAACAGCTGTCAAAGGGATAAACTTTGCTATATGGTGCTGAGTTTCATTAAAACAGAAAAGGCAAGGACACAATCACAAATCATTTGGAGCAATTTATATATACATATGTATGTATGTCAAGTTTTCGCTCAAATTTACTTATTTTATTAACACAGATACCCTGTTATGAGTAAAATAGGCTTTGTAATTTTCATTGAGATAACTCAAATATTGGCCGATATGTCCAACGTAAAGTCATCTGGAAGTTCTGGAAATCTTTATAATAGGTATACGGAGGTTCAAAGAAGTATTGCCCCGATTCAACCAATTTTTGATACACAGAGATACTATTGTCGGGAAAGAATTATCTCTGAATTTCAATTGTATATCTCACACATTGACCGATATTTTCGGTCAAAAGTCAACTATAGGTACCGGAGTCCACATATTCGGTACCTACGGCTTGAACAGTTTTGGTTGGATTTGCTTAATTTTTGGAGATAAAGTAGCACACTTTAAAGGAATTTTTACTGCAAAATTTTATGCCGTCACATTAATCGTTTTCTGATTTATGTACTGGTAAGTGAAATAATCAACTTACAAATCTAATATATTTCGCAAATTAAATAAATCGAAATGTGTAATAGTATTTTCATTGCATAATGAAATGTTTCGAATTTCGTTATTTGTTTTAATGCACAATTTACATATTATTAAAACTAAATTTATTATTTATTTTATATCGCAAATAATACTGAATGCATTTGTGAACAAATCAAATCCCATGACGCTGGTTACGTATACGCACTGGAGCACAGCATTTGCTGCGATATAAATAGAAATGTGCGTGTATCTACTATACAGTCGAATTTAATTAGACCAATTTTTGAAAATAATAATATTAAATGAGGTATAAACACAAATTTGACGCTCACTTGCACACTAGCGTCATTCATGAACAAATAACTGAAGATATGTGCGCTCAAATGCACGCAGGAGCAAATGTAATGAAATATGCAAATATAATTTGGTACTTTAGTGGGAAATCGTAAGTAGCATTGCGGTTTATAATCACCATGTACCTACGCGTGAACCAATTTACGGCACGACAAATTTAAAAATGCCGCGCAGATATTATAAGTTTAACGGAATACAATCACATTTAAATTGGTGGTCAATCGTGACCGCACGGAACACCGGACACATATGTGGCATCAAATCAAACAGTGCTAAAACCCACACATCACAGTTATTTTGCACAAGTCTGTATATATGTATGTGTACCTTCTCGCAGTGAATGTGGATGTGTGGCTTATTGGCAGCTATATTCGCATGCCCCGCGCTTGGCTAACACGCGATAGCATTAGTATTCAACCGCACACGCTTGTAACCGTCCGAATAGATGACACACAGGAGCGACATCATCAACAACAATAGCTAGCATAATAAGTACGGTGACAATTGGCTCAAAATTTAGAGAACGCATTGGTGATTTGGCACTTTGAAACCACACATGCATAAAACATTCCGATGGCTATACTCGTATGTATGTACATATATGTCTGTTTATTAAATAATACTGAACTAGTGTCTGTCACGCTTATGCACGAAACCCAGTAATGGCGCGTGCTGCCCTGCGTGAAGCCCAGGTTACGACCAAACGATGGGCAATTGTTCTCTGGGATACTCAGACGTTGTATGCGGCTCCAATTTCGTTTAAAATATCAGTGGAACTCAACACTTTTGGGTCAACTTTTCGCGAGTTGAGTATTACGTCCGCGGTCTATTTCATGTTGTCTGTTTTTCAGGGTTTTTTCTTTGCGTGCGACATTGGAAATAGCTTCAAAATTCTATATATGCTTAAGTGCATTAAACAAATTTTTGTTAGCATTTTACACCTTATTCGAGAATTTCTTTTCACATCTTTCCCAAATCGACGAAGGTCAAAATGTATAACTACGTAGAGGCATGTGTACAGCTGCAGCCCTTTCACGCTCACTAAAAGCCTTGGAAAGTAATACATGTTTCGCATATTTTCACACGCAGAACTCCGGAAACACACACCCTTACCAGAAATCAATTTGAGGAATTTTAATTGTTTAAACACCTGTTTATAATTAGCTGTCACACTTTATTCACATTCAATATAGTAAAGTATTTACTATTTGGGAAAAAATTAAAAGAACTTCAACTGTACAACTACAAAACTGAACGAATTTGGTAGTAAATAGAGTAGAACAAACAATGCAAAGGTTTTAGAAATATAAATAACGGTATATCAAAACATTTTATTATTTTAACCCTTCAGCGAGCGTTTTTAATTAACTGTCAACAGCTGTATATACATATATGCGTACACATATTAAGCTGATCGATAATTAGAAATAAGTTTGTCAGACTTTGTAATTCACATTGACTCAATGCAGCTCTTCAAATGGTATTCTTGTCTAGAAATTAAAGAAAAAAGACATTTTCTTTTCGTTATTCGATAGCTTACATATTCAAACATACCTCCCTAAACAAATTCAAATTATTCCAGAAGTTATTGTCGTTTGAACGGACGGCAGAAACTTCAAAAGCCTTTTTCGAAACCATATACCAGGTGGTTAACAACACTGATATCTCCGGTTCTATACAACCGGTGCTTTCAATTTGACAAAAATCTTTATTTTACATTTTCTATAGGGTTTTCTTTCGGATTTTAGAAAATTTTTAATTTAGTGTTTTGAAAAAATTCGAAAAAGTCTATTTTGAAGTTTGTTTTCTTTGGCACAGGTCAAACCGGTTAGTAATTGGATGATTTCCTATTGTTGTGTATTTTATTTTTAGATATTCTTTAAATATATCGGTAAAATCTTCCAAAATGAGTCATTTAAAATGTTTTTAGTTTTCTTCTATTTTTATTATAAAATTAAAATATTTTCAGCTTTTTTATTCTTTAAATGTCAATAAAAATCTTATAAGATTTTTGTCATTTTTGTATCTTTGTTTGAAAAGATACCTAAAATTTGGCGTCTTGCCCAGAATACACTTTTAACATAGCTAACATAACCATGTACTTCATTTGTCTTAAAAATTCATTTAACAATTCTTGTCTTGTAGATCATGCTTCAAGTCACAACTTGCTGGAAAAGATGCACAAAATGTGCTTTAAATTGCTTGAAAATAAGCTTTACTAACACATACACACCCATCCATACATAAACACTATTTTGCACTCAGCGTTTGCCCTTCAAGTTTACTTTAACACTTAGCATACATATTTTTATTTCATCTGTACTCTATCCATACACCAATTACAAAGCATTACAAATACCACTAAAAGCTTCCTTCATTCTCTACATAAACACGCATGAAATTGCAATTTTCCGCTGAGTCGGCATCAAACTACAGGAATGGCCGGTCGAGGAGCTTAAACTATTAACACATGGGTGTTGGCTTTATTATAAGCCTTGTTGATCACAACATTCAAGTGCATTGTCGTAAGCTCGAGTAAGTAGAAGGGTACATAAAGTATTAGAAATACTAAACTGCGCCATTTTGTTTTGTTATTGAGTATGTTATGGACTACAAAGAAGTAAATTGAAAAGTCAAGAGATGTGGCAAGAAGCAATTGATTTTTTGTTGTCAAATTAAATGTTTATCTCAGCAGATGCGTATTAATTCAAATAAGCTCTTAAAAATACAAACATACATCTAAATGGCCAGTCATTGCTTATATGTAGCAGAAGTATGCAAGTATCAATGCAGTTTCAATTTAATTGCTTTATTGTTAACCTCTTCAAGGCATTTAATAAGAAATTCACATAATCATATTGATTTATTTACATAGGTAGATAATGTAAATCAGCGATGTCTGGCAGGAAAAATAAAAATACATATGTATGTATATAGTTTTGTGAACAAAACATACACGTGTGTGCGATTGTGTGAGTGTGTATTTCCAAAAACGATGCTAATTTGATGTTTAAGCCAATAATATAAAATTTTATTGACATCACTTATTGATGATTATATGCACACTTTATCTCATAACGCATACTTAAGCGAATATTGATACAAACATAACATAAATAAATATGTACAAAGGCTATAAACAAGTGTGAATGGCGGAAAGCGAAATACATCTCATAAATTTCACTTTTGTTCCTTTCGTGGATTCCACGACCTGTGTTTTCTATCGATAAACATTTTTCCATTGTTTGTATTTAGAAGAGGAATATATATTATTCTAGCACACATACTCAATATAAATAAAATACTTGAAATGTAAATATTTGTGATATTTATATCCTCTGCATATTTGAACACTGATTCTGTTCTTTTTTTGCAGCGATTTCTTTGTGTTGCTTTGATTGGACGGCAAATATTTAACTAAGAATATGTACAACTACAGCAATAATATTCTAATCAAAAATTATACCTTGAGCAGGGTATACTAGTATAATGTTGGCCGTGAATGTTGTTACAGCTAACAAGAAAAGTCGGAGACCTTATAAAATTAGTATGTAAATGATCAGTAAGATAAGCTGAGTCCATTGAAAACCTGTTTATTTGGATATATGTCTTCATTAAATTTTGCAACCCAAAGAAATTGTTCAGATCGGTTTACTATCGCATTCAAACGGACCAGCCAAAATCAATTACTTGGAAAAAACCTCAAACCGAAACTGAAAGGTATTAGAACTTCGGCGCAGTTTTCTTCAAAGTTCAAACATTTAGAATTTTTTTTCAATAAACTACGATGATTACTAACAAAAATTTCTAAGTGCAGGAAAAATTACATAACCATGATGAAAAATCCCCAAATGACACATAAGTTGGTTAGAGAACTTCATGGTAGTATATCTACTTAATGGCAGTGCGGTCTAATGATGACTTTCTTATATAGATATACTACTATGAGCACAGGATAGTAAGGCTTTGATCATAATTTTAAAATTCTTAATTTATTCTTCATAATCTACGTCGTGCCCCTCAAAGTAATCCCCCTTGACCTCACGAAACTTGTACCAACGTTGTTTTCAAACTTCGAAACAGTTGTTACAATCAATTTTTGGAAGAGCGGCGGAATCAGGCGAATATGGTGGCAGCGACACGATATTGTTTGAAAATTTTACGAAAAACTCACGGAGAATCAGTGCAGTAAGTGACGGCCCATTACTACGGCCTATGCCTACGAATAGCTTGGTGCAAACGAGTCATAATACTCAAATAGCATACCTCGTTGACAGTTTGGCCGTTTGGAAGGAATTCGGAGTGCACCACACCTCGATAATCGAAGAAAATTGTAAAAATATCACTTGATTTTTTATCTGTTTTAACGTGATTATTCGGCTGCGGCTCATTTTTGCCATGATATTCTATCGGCCGAATCGTCTGTTTGCAGGTCGTAAGCATAGATCTAAGCTTCATCGCCAGTAATAATATGTTTCATGATTTAATTTAGTGATTTCGAAACCAATCGGGCTTTTACTTTTCTTAGGCCCAGATTATCTTTCAAAATGCTTTTACTAATCCTTTAGATATTTCAACGATGCCACTAAGAATTCTCGCTGTTAATCGTCGATCCACAAGCAACTATTCCTTTGCTTTATTGATGTGTTGATCATCAGTTGATGTTTATCGTTAACGCGTTCTCGACCTTTTTTGAATAATTTGTAGCAATCAAAAACACTTTCTCGGGGCAAACAGTTATTACTGAAGGCCTTCTCCTACATTACTTCGGCACACAAAATTTAATGGAACATCTTTTTTAAAAAATTTCACTTAACGTAAAAATCGCTAATAATTATTTTGATGTGACATTTGACACTGATGCCATTGACAGTCATACCATCCTAGAATCAAATATAGCGACGAATGGGTTATCGCTCAAAATAAAAATTAAAAAGTCTTACTAATTTTTGCCCACAAAATTCGTAATGACCAATTGACAAAAAATTAAAAGCAGAGAAACACTTAAAAGTACTCTTTATTTTCAGCAACTCATTAAGTACATTGACTTAAACCAAAGGTATTTTTTATCAAAACAATTGCTTTTTATAGATTTCTTCTTAAGAACTTGCGGTTCTTGAAGAATAACACATAAATATTTTAATCTCAAAAAATAATCTGCTCGAACTTGTCTGTACGTACTTTCAGGTTCGCAATTGAGAAATTATTTCCAGCTGCTTTTATTTGTTGTGGATGCGTCAATTTCAGTCGAAGTGAAGTGAACTAATTAGTCGACGCCGACGGAGTGACACACACAAGGCGGGGGATTTTAGAGATTTGTACTTGCATGTTTACACATTTTTTAATATTTTTTTTTCCTCGTTTTTTTCAAATTGTATCAATGGCTTTTAAGTATTTGTTAATTTTAATTGCTTCTGTTTAATGAGTGTTGTGTGAACTCGTATTTTTAATATTTATTTCCCCTTTGTTTGCAGATTTTAGATAACCGGAATTTGTTCAGCATTCAAATGAGGCATTGCACCTACAAGGTGTTCCCATAAATCGCGATCAACCATTAGACGCAATACAAGGTTTGGAATAATCAATCAGCGCATATTGTCATTTACGTCATTTGCAGGAATAATTTTCAGCACCAAGGTTTCTTACGCTTGAATGGCTGCGATATCGTTATAAAATGCTCCTTTTATTTCATGCTGATTTCGTGTTTTTGAAATAGAAAATAGTCACATGGTGATACATCAGGTGAATGCAGGTGATGCTGTTGAGAGAAATCCATTTTTCAGCAATAACTCGTTAAATTTCGTGGTCTTAGTTTAATTCGTGAGTAACAGCACTTGTACAGACTGTTCTTCTATCCAAATCTTCAGTAAAAATCTTAAAAATACAATTTTTCCACGTATTTACGCCCTTAACCGACATTCTCGTAGTAAAAATTGCATCCATAACAACAATTTCAGGGACTTTTTTTAACAATTTGGCCTTTGGTCATCATTTACATCTACAGGACCACTTTTAATAAGTGCAAACCGCTTGAGTACTTGAGTACGACTCATCACACATCTACAAAAACTTTTTTCCATCAAACGTCCTTGTTTACTGAATTGAGTAAGTTTCATTATTTAAGAAAAACAAAAACATTTTGTTGAAAATATTTAGATTCGCATGACTAGCCAACAGAGGGTGAAAATCATGTATGGTTCCACAAATGACACCACACATTCCCAAATAATTTCATTAACACATTCGCAAGTACATATGTTTCACTTTCATTCATTTATCTTTCTTTCTCGTTTGCTCTGATGCTTACATGTCACGGTGAATGATTTCGCTCTTTTTCTTTCACCATTTATTCACTTCCCCTGCCACTTGCTGTACCATATTAACGACTCTATAAACGCCCATTTATGCGCTTCTCTCCATTGTAGTGTTTGTTCTTATTATTGTTATGATTATATCAAACATCCGCAAATTAAGTAAGTGTTTAAAGCTAGCTTACGGCACTTTATTAGCAACAATCTACAATCCGAGTTGTCACTTAGGTGACAGTTAGGTGGCGACTGCTTTTATTCTTAGAATTTATTTACTTTTGTTGTTTGTGGAAATTTGAGCAAGGCCTCTTCGCTACTTGCTTTGAGTAGGAAGATCAGCAATTTCAAGGTTTTGCATAATTTAGTATTCTCATTTTTTAATAAAATTTTCTTTGTGTCGTGGAGACTTGACAAAATTGCTTTAAAGTTTGTTTGGGTAAACTTTCAGACAGGTGTACTCGTCAAAAGAGACGAGGAAAGAATGTTGAAAAGAAATAAATTCTTGAAATTAAAAACAAATTCTCTTGGTCTTTTGACAGGAGCCACTTTCTATTCCTTCTTATAATTTTGTTATTTGTTCTGAGAATTTTAAAATTAATTTTACTAGAGACGTCCAGTGCTGTAAGTTGAAATAGTGACTGAGCCAGAAATTGTGGAATCTTTTCTTAGAGCTAGTGCTTATGAAACTCTGTTGTAGTTATTATCGCTTAATAAATATAAATTTATTAGTAAGGAACGTAAATAATCAAGCAACTCCATAATTAAATTCTGAGTTTCTTAAGCAACAATCATATACTCGCGTTGACTGCCAATTAGAGTTTAAAATGGCAACTAGACATCAGAAATTACGAAAACTATAAATATTTAACAAAAGTTCTTTTAAAAATTATCCAAAAATAAATTATTAGACTTTTTCGAGGCGTTCTGCTTAAAACGCTCGAGTTTTAAAAGAGACAATTTGAATATAACATAATCAATTTATAGTTTCGTGTCCTTATCCGCTAACCATATAAACGCTTGTGCTCTTCATTCATTTTATTTTATTTCACATTTATATTTGTGTAGGTGCTTCACCGCATTCTTTATCTGCGATACACGATTCTAAAATTTGTTAGTATATATATGGGCGTGTATATTTGTTGCATTTTATGCTAAAAATTGCTACAAACTTTGTCAATAGCCCGTTAAGTGCTATTTGCATATATGAACAAGTGTGAACAAGAACAGATTTTCGTCGAAGTACACAAGCTTTTGCCATACTTTTTGGTAATAAATTGCAGGAAGAATATTTTACTGTATGTGGGTCAAGGATTAATTTGCATAACTTTGCAGGTTGTTTTTGTTTAGATAAGATTTAATAATTTTTAAATGTGTGCAATTTATCATTTGGGACCAATTCAGCAGACCTATAGTATTTTATAATAAACTAATGCGGCATTGTTAATAGAGAGAATATATTAGGAATCGATTTTAACACATTGCTTGAAGTAAAAAAATGAAAATACTCTGTTTTGCATTACTCCCTAAAAGTAATGGAAATAATACTTTGAGGAGCGGATAAGCTTTAAAAATATTTAATTTATGGCTTAATTATATATAGCTCTGTTTTCAACAGACAGTAATATATAAAGCATATATACAGGAAAGTATAATTGTATAATAGAGGTATTTTCTAAATTTGCCTTTAAACCTTTATTGGTTCTGGTGATATCTGTCATAAAAAATCAGTCAATCCAGTAAGTTCTAAAGAAAATATTTTAAATTAAAAATTGTACGACATGCATAACTATAAGGCCCACTGTATGAAATTCAGAATGAATGCCCACTCATTTGAGAAAGAAGTGAGGAATAAATATTCTAATACTAACATTAATAATAAGGCAAGTAGGGTATGCGCCTATTTGTATGCTATGCAAACATATTTTATTAAGACGCCGGTCTACATCGCCGATAAGCATAACAAATAGGCTCAACTCAATTGACTGCGTAGCTTATGCTGACATATTTCCACCTACATACAAAATGTATTTGTATAGAAGGCGGATAACTGATTTATACAGCTGAGCTATTGCTTGACATTTGCC